>NC_090174.1:1978330-2115830 GCF_024679245.1 Pseudorasbora parva
GCTCTATTGGGTTGAGATCTGGTGACTGTGGCGGCCATTTTAGTACAGTCAACTCATTGTCACGTTCAAGAAACCAACTTGAAATGATTCAAGCTTTGTGACATGGTGCATTATCCTGCTAGAAGTTGCCATCAGAGGATGGGGACATGGTGGTCATAAAGGGATGGACATGGTCAGAAACAATGCTCAGGTAGGCCGTGGCATTTAAACGATGCCCAATTGGCACTAAGGGACCTAAAGTGTGCCAAGAAAACATCCCCCACACCATTACACCACCACCACCAGCCTGCACAGCGGTAACAAGGCATGATGGATCCATGTTCTCATTCTGTTTACGCCAAATTCTGACTCTACCATCTGAATGTCTCAACAGAAATCGAGACTCATCAGACCAGGCAACATTTCTCCAGTCTTCAACTGTCCAATTTTGGTGAGCTCGTGCAAATTTTAGCCTCTTTTTCCTTTTTGTGGTGGAGATGAGTGGTACCCGGTGGGGTCTTCTGCTGTTGTAGCCCATCCGCCTCAAGGTTGTGTGTGTTGTGACTTCACAAATGCTTTGCTGCATACCTCGGTTGTAACGAGTGGTTATTTCAGTCAAAGTTGCTCTTCTATCAGCTTGAATCAGTCGGCCCATTCTCCTCTGACCTCGAGCATCAACAAGGCATTTTCTCCCACAGGACTGCTGCATACTGGATGCTCTTCCCTTTTCACACCATCCTTTGTAAACCCTAGAAATGGTTGTGTGTGAAAATCCCAGAAACTGAGCAGATTGTGAAATACTCAGACCGGCCCGTCTGGCACCAACAACCATGCCACACTCATAATTGCTTAAATCACCTTTCTTTCCCATTCTGACATTCAGTTTGGAGTTCAGGAGATTGTCTTGACCAGGACCACACCCCTAAATGCATTGAAGTGCATAATATATTATGATCATATTAAAATAAACTAAACCAGATATGTTTCCTGAGCACATATCATTAACCTCTTTGGCCTTGACTGTTGGTTCTGAAATTCAATGCAATTAAAATATTTCCAAGAATAGAAACTTAGAAACTTGGCTATTTGTGTTTTTAAAAATGTAATTTGTTAGATCACAGAGAAATTGTTTGATTTGATCTTATCAAAAGATGATAAACCGCTAAAATTTGTATTTTTTCTCTCTCTCCATATTTCCAGTGGAAATCAATTCCGGTGAGTTTTTAATAAAGCTGCATGCAGGATTGGCATTAATGGCATGAAGTATGTCTGAAGGAAAGAAAACAGAATCTGTTACAGTGACATTTCTCCTGACATAGACAAACGCTTTCCCTTTATGTTTTCCTTCCGTATATAAAGCAGTTCTGTTTGTTTAATTCATTCTGTGGCATGTTGTCAATTACCACTGAATGAGTTTCTGCTCTCTCAGTTATATTGTGTTTACAGTAATACACTGACAGTAGAAGGCAAATGTTACAGATGTTTCAGAAGCAGTATTGTGAAGCTTGTATTTTTGTTGGAGAACTAATTTGATAATTCTTGATAGCAGTGGCCAATGACACTTCTGATGTTATTCCTCCGTTAGCGGTTGTCAACAATGCATTATGAATAGCTATGCCGCATGTTTTTTGGTATCTTTACCTTATTAACCGGGGTGTATTCCATAAAGCAAGGTTAACTTACCGTCAAATCTCGGTTGATTAACCCTAGAACACCCTAGCAACCATCCAGAATACCCTAGCAACCACCTAGCAACACATTAGCAACCACATAGAACACCCTAGCAACCACCTAGAACGTCGTAGCAACTGCCTAGAAACCAACCAAAATACCTTAGCAACAACCTCAACACACTTTAGCAACAGGGCCCCGAATTTTGCCCCAGCAAGCACCACCCACAATTTCTTCAGGAATTGTACATTCTAGATTCATCCGATTAACCCAAACCCCCAAAGGCTGTCTTTCTGAAGGCTCACTCTTTCTGAAAACATCTTATGATGATGTCCCGCTGATTGAGGCTTCACCAGGGTCTCTATTGTCCCAGCTCAATAAAAGTCAACAGAAAACGTGCGTCGGAACGACGAATTTGGGGATGCTCCCTAAGCATCAGCGCATCTGAAGTATGAATGAAAGTAGTCCAATCCTGATTGGTGCTACGTCATGACGTAGATGTGACGGCATACCCGGAAGCTATGAAGGGGAGCCCGGCGCATAGTAGCGTCAATTATCGCGTTGAAGCAAGCGCTCTCAGGCGATACGCAGTGTGCCAACGAGACGCCGTGCTCATTCCCTCTCAGGGAACAACGGTTATATACATAACCCGAGACGTTCCCTATATCAAGGGAACACACCAAGGATACTAAAAACCACATCAAGGATACGCCTGCCCCATTGTGAAACTGGAGACTAGGCACAATTAGGACTGGAGTACCCTGCCACCGGGTGTTGAAGGTAGGTGTAAGCTGTAAAATCTTATAAAAGTGTGCGGAGTAGCCCAACCAGCTGCTTCACAGATGTCCTGTATAGGAACTCCGGAAAGAAGGGCCACCGAAGAGGCCATGCCCCTGGTAGAATGGGCCCTCAAGGCTATAGGTGAAGGCAGATTGCGCACCTGATATGCCAAGGCTATAGCCTGCACAATCCAATTACTAATAGTAGGGGTTGGTGCAGGCAACCCTTTCTTGGGTGAGCCAAAACACACTAACAGCTGGTCTGATTTCCTCCACTGAGCTGACCTTTCCAAATATACCCTCAGGGCACTAACCGGGCACAAGAGGAACAGTCTCCCTTCTCTTCCCAGCGCTGAAGTACCCCTTTAAGGTGTGCCTTTAGCCCCGTTGTACCCTACAATTAGCAGAGTGCCGGACTTGTGTCCTCCCGTCCTTGAGAATTCGTTCTCCCAAATCGAATTTGGCAAGTTTGAACTACCAAGGACGCAACTCATAAGTTTGCATACTTGGTTTTTGAGAAACCGCCAATGACTAGAGGGTAGTGATGGGGAGTCGACTCCAAAGAGTGAATTCCTCGACTCTGAATAGCCCCAGAGTTGAGGTCGACTCCAGTACAGGAATCGAATCTTGGTGTCGACTCTGTTGCTGTGTCAGAAATTGCTCCCTTTGTTACTGATTCTCTAATCCCTATATACACTCACCTAAAGGATTGTTAGGAACACCGGTTCAATTTCTCATTAATGCCATTATCTAATCAACCAATCACATGGCAGTTGCTTCAATGCATTTAGGGCTCAAGACAATCTCCTGAACTCCAAACTGAATGTCAGAATGGGAAAGAAAGGTGATTTAAGCAATTTTGAGCGTGGCATGGTTGTTGCTGCCAGACCGGCCGGTCTGAGTATTTCACAATCTGCTCAGATACTGGGATTTTCACACACAACCATTTCTAGGGTTTACAAAGAATGGTGTGAAAAGGGAAGAGCATCCAGTATGCAGCAGTCCTGTGGGCGAAAATGCCTTGTTGATGCTCGAGGTCAGAGGAGAATGGGCCGACTGATTCAAGCTGATAGAAGAGCAACTTTGACTGAAATAACCACTCGTTACAACCGAGGTATGCAGCAAAGCATTTGTGAAGCCACAACACGAACAACCTTGAGGCGGATGGGCTATAACAGCAGAAGACCCCACCGGTACCACTCATCTCCACTACAAATAGGAAAAAGAGGCGACAATTTGCACGAGCTCACCAAAATTGGACAGTTGAAGACTGGAAAAATGCTGCCTGGTCTGATGAGTCTCTGTAGCAAGGTTCGTATAGAAGGAAGGAAGAGGACACGGGGGTCGGCAGGACTGTTGATGCTCTTTTATTATAGTAACTTAAATCACACTCAGGCGTGTGTTGGCAGTCAAAACTCATGAACAATAAACACTTCCGGTTCACAGCACTTCCGGCTTCCGGGTCAGGTTCAGTCTCTTTGTGGGTCGCATCAACAGTCCGACTCTCTCTCCCCCTGGTCTCTGGTTCCGCTGGTGTTTTATCCCGTCTCCGCGCTCATTACTGGAACAAGAGACAGGTGTTATTAATCTGCGTCCAACCCACTCACTTACCGCTCGTCCCGCGGCTCTCTCTCCCGCTGCAGACCTCGCTGAACCACGCCCCCCTTGCCACAGTCTCGATTTCTGTTGAGACATTCAGATGGTAGAGTCAGAATTTGGCGTAAACAGAATGAGAACATGGATCCATCATGCCTTGTTACCACTGTGCAGGCTGGTGGTGGTGGTGTAATGGTGTGGGGGATGTTTTCTTGACACACTTTAGGCCCCTTAGTGCCAATTGGGCACCGTTTAAATGCCACGGCCTACCTGAGCTTTGTTTCTGACCATGTCCATCCCTTTATGACCACCATGTCCCCATCCTCTGATGGCTACTTCCAGCAGGATAATGCACCTTGTCACAAAGCTTGAATCCTTTCAAATTGGTTTCTTGAACATGCCAATGAGTTGACTGTACTAAAATGGCCGCCACAGTCCCCAGATCTCAACCCAATAGAGCATCTTTGGGATGTGGTGGAACGGGAGCTTCGTGCCCTGGATGTGCATCCCACAAATCTCCATCAACTGCAAGATGCTCTCCTATCAATATGGGCCAACATTTCTAAAGAATGCTTTCAGCATCCTTGTTGAATCAATGCCACGTAGAATTAAGGCAGTTCTGGAGGAGAAAGGTGTCAAACACAGTATTACTATAGTGTTCCTAATAATACTTTTCAATTGGAGACCTGATTTTTTTTTTACGTCTCCAATTGAACATTTTCTGGTGACTGATCACATCTAAATTTTTCAGTTGGCCAAATTACATTTCTTTAAATTAAATTGCACCAATTCACAGAAATTAAATTTGGCCAACTGAAAAATTTAGATGTGATCAGTCCCCAGAAAATGTTCAATTGGAGACATGAGTTTTACAGTGTATATAAGCAAGGAGTGAATGAAATGAAGCGAGGAAATCAGATACTTACTTAATTCACCGCGTCAGAGAGCTGTCCCTTTGTCACACACATTTATTTGAGTGCTTACCTTAAAAACAGAAAACAGTCACATAGATTTTAGTTTGTAATTATACATACACTGTATTTTTATTTATTTATTTATTTATTTATTTTTGGTTTAACTTAAAAAAGTAAGCAACCTGGTTGGCTTAAAATGTAGCTTTTTTCTCATAAAAAATGTCAAGTTAATACAATGAAGGAAGTTGGTTTAATAAATAGAAACTCAAAATATTATTGTATCTGAACCACATTAAAAATGTTATGCATCATCACAAATAAAACACACACACATTTACCCAATATGCTTACAAAATATTTTAATAATATTTGATTCAATGAACTTAAAATTAAGGCAAACAGGTAACTTATTATTATTTTTTTTATTTTTTTTACAGTGGCTTCCTCCATGCTTTAGTTTAATTGATGCTATATTAATGCAATAAATATAGATTTGGTTTTCCATGGTCAACCTTGTGTTCATAATCATTAAACTAACCATACATCAAACTCACATCAAGAAGAAACATCAATAAGTGTACATTATATGTTTTAGTATTTATTATATTTTACTCACCTTTTAAGACAATGATCATGTGTGTTTAGCGCCATTACTCGACAACAGCTGTTTTCCGTGACTTTTTCCATTGTAAAATTAGGTATTGGCAACAGCTAGGCAGAAACGCTGATAGCCACTTATCAATTCATCGCTAAACTGGACTAATTTGTACGGCCATACTAAAAGTGGGGGGTTTTAAGGCTTTGTGCCAAGGAAAAATAATTTAGGTGTGTAAAAACGGCAATTTTGTCTCATTTCTGACCCAACTTTGATGTAAAGTTGGAGTCGAGGAGTCGATCCCATAGACTCCTACAGTGGGAAATCAGAGTCAACTCCAAAAAACCCAGAAACGAACACCCCTACTAGTGGGAAACTAGAACAAACGGAACAGGTAACTAAATAAAAAACAAACTAAAAGTCCATGAAAAAGAGCACAACCATGACAGCACTACTAAATAATTTCTGATAAACCATAATTTCTATTGAAACATGTCACACATTTAAATATATTTGTAACTTTACTGTAAAATAATTGTTTAAATTAAAAAAGCAAGTGTTTATGCTGCCTTAACATTTTAAATTTAGCCAACATCTTTGATATTTGAGTTGACTAAACTAAAAATTTCAAGGCAGCACAAACACTTGCTTTTTGAAGTTTAATCACCAATTTGTAAAGTTGAAGTTGCAATTTGGTGCATTTAAAATATATAATAATAATAATAATAATAATAATAATAATAATAATAATAATAATAATAATAGATTTTATTTATAATGCACTTTTCATTCCGAAGAATCTCAAAGTGCAACAAAAGGGGGGGGGGGATAACACAAAAAATGAATAAAAAGTAAAAATATAGAATACTACAAACAATCAACCAACACAGAAAACAGAACAGAAACAGAGCTGATGGTGAACAGAAACAGAGCTGATGGTGAACAGAAACAGAGCTGATGGTGGACAGAAACAGAGCTGATGGTGAACAGAAACAGAGCTGATGGTGAACAGAAACAGAGCTGATGGTGAACAGAAACAGAGCTGATGGTGAACAGAAACAGAGCTGATGGTGAACAGAAACAGAGCTGATGGTGAACAGAAACAGAGCTGATGGTGAACAGAAACAGAGCTGATGGTGAACAGAAACAGAGCTGATGGTGAACAGAAACAGAGCTGATGGTGAACAGAAACAGAGCTGATGGTGGACAGAAACAGAGCTGATGGTGAACAGAAACAGAGCTGATGGTGAACAGAAACAGAGCTGATGGTGAACAGAAACAGAGCTGATGGTGAACAGAAGCAGAGCTGATGGTGAACAGAAACAGAGCCGATGGTGAACAGAAAACAGAGCTGATGGTGAACAGAAACAGAGCTGATGGTGGACAGAAACAGAGCTAATGGTGAACAGAAACAGAGCTGATGGTGAACAGAAACAGAGCTGATGGTGAACAGAAACAGAGCTGATGGTGTAAAGAAACAGAGCTGATGGTGAACAGAAACAGAGCTGATGGTGAACAGAAACAGAGCCGATGGTGAACAGAAACAGAGCTGATGGTGAACAGAAACAGAGCTGATGGTGAACAGAAACAGAGCTGATGGTGAACAGAAACAGAGCTGATGGTGAACAGAAACAGAGCTGATGGTGAACAGAAACAGAGCTGATGGTGAACAGAAACAGAGCTGATGGTGTAAAGAAACAGAGCTGATGGTGGACAGAAACAGAGCTGATGGTGAACAGAAACAGAGCTGATGGTGAACAGAAACAGAGCTGATGGTGGACAGAAACAGAGCTGATGGTGAACAGAAACAGAGCTGATGGTGAACAGAAACAGAGCTGATGGTGAACAGAAACAGAGCTGATGGTGAACAGAAGCAGAGCTGATGGTGAACAGAAACAGAGCTGATGGTGAACAGAAACAGAGCTGATGGTGAACAGAAACAGAGCTGATGGTGAACAGAAACAGAGCTAATGGTGGACAGAAACAGAGCTGATGGTGAACAGAAACAGAGCTGATGGTGAACAGAAACAGAGCTGATGGTGAACAGAAACAGAGCTGATGGTGAACAGAAACAGAGCTAATGGTGGACAGAAACAGAGCTGATGGTGAACAGAAACAGAGCTGATGGTGAACAGAAACAGAGCTGATGGTGAACAGAAACAGAGCTGATGGTGAACAGAAACAGAGCTAATGGTGGACAGAAACAGAGCTGATGGTGAACAGAAACAGAGCTGATGGTGAACAGAAACAGAGCTAATGGTGGACAGAAACAGAGCTGATGGTGAACAGAAACAGAGCTGATGGTGAACAGAAACAGAGCTGATGGTGAACAGAAACAGAGCGGATGGTGGACAGAAACAGAGCTGATGGTGAACAGAAACAGAGCTGATGGTGAACAGAAACAGAGCTGATGGTGAACAGAAAACAGCTGATGGTGGAAGTCTCTGTTAGCTCCGCAGCACACTGTGGTCCACTCCATGTTTTAAATTTCTCCCAGCGGCAGTGTGTCCTGATGATATTGCCGAGGCAGGACAGCTGAAGAAGACCAGATGATGGGTCTTCGTGACGATTCAAACGATGGGGATCGCCGCAGCACCATGCAGGAGGCAGAACATTTTTCTGGGGACCTCTGTGGACACACCGGGGTCGGCGCAGTAGTCCAAGCCGCTCCACGGCCGCAATGCAGGACGGAACAGCGGCGCAGCCGAGAAGCAGAACATCCCAACATCATGCCGGACGCCGATTACGATGGCCCAGATGACGCTAGCCCGGTGCAAACTTCAGCCACCATGCAGCTTAAGCCCAAGGGAGACCACCAGTGAGCAGTCGCGACGAGAAACATCAAATGTCCTCCAAACCGGAACCAACCAACCGCAGCAATTCAAACGTAAACATTAGAAGCGGTGGAAAACGGCGAAACGAGGAACAACGTCCTCTCAGTGGCTGCCAGCAATCAGCAACAGCCCCAATTGTAGCTCTGACTGTTAGACTAGTCACAAACAAAAGGAAATAAAATAAAATCTAAATCTAATAGTACAGTAACATGATTTGTGGGTGGAGAAGCGGCGAACAGACGACGCCAGCGTCCTCTCCCCCACGTTCAATATCACTATATAGTACACTAGGAATATATTTTTATGATACTATATTGGGTTTTTAGTATCAAACTTGTGTCCAGAATATCCCTTGAACTTTTTAATCCGTTCATTACGTCATCTTTCAACATTACAGCTAATACATCTGCAATTTATTAACGCTTCACTCATAAAAGCCTGGATCCACAGTGTACGGCACATTAATAACACATTACATCTCAGCTGGCGTGTGACCAACCGGAGGAGGATTTGTGCTAAAGTCATCGCTTCATTGTCTTCCGCAGCTCGTTAGGGCCATATAGAGCATTATTAAAGAGATTTGCAGCCTGTGTTTTAAATAGTGAAGGCTCGTTTTTACAATATTTAATGATGTATCAGGAGACCAGAGAAGCCATTACTCCACTGCCAGCCCAGAGGAATCGCCCAGATGCTCCTCAAATGTGTTTTTATATCGCGATAACCAACACTGAGTCTAATGACTTTATTCTGATAAGACTAGAGTTAGATAGCGCCGATAAATCACTCTGACCTACAGCACAATTTCCACTCCATTTAGTTTACGTCACATGCTGCGTTACAAAAGAGCGGTTTTCTTCAGAACATATGAAAATATTTAGCTTTGTCCTGATCATTTCAGATATATTGTTCAAGATCAACTCTGCCCCAACTGACCAACATGAAGGCTTCACATGGACAAAAAGAGCTGAAGAAATGAAGGAGGGCGCATTATGTAGAAATCATGTGTTCCTGTGTTGGAGGAAGGGCAACATTGACACAGACCTCTGAATGAACATGAATAGAGTTCCTGTTCTGAAAGCTGCCTTTAATGGCACTCTCGTTCAATAGCGAAGGATAAAACGCTGCTCTTCCTTCAGTGCAGAAAGGGAGGATTTGAGGGGCATGTTTAGAGGAAAAATTACATTTACTTTAATAAAGAAGGTCGCTTTCTAGACCATTTACCAGAAGTTCTCCCACTACTCAAGTCATACTTATACAAAAGTTAGCAAAAACATTGCACAGTGTGCAAAATCACCTTACTGTTAGCTGATCACGACGACCTATAGAAATACAATGTCTATCACGGCACACATATACACAACCCAGGCTCATTGGAAATACGTGACTCTGCCTACATTTTTGCAACACCCTAATTATGTACCTCCAGGTACGTTTACCTGCACTTTTGGGGTGAAACGTCCACCGGAGGCGCTAAGTGGTAATATTTTTTTCTCCATTCCAGATGCACAACATAATACCATGCCTGATCTCACAGAATGAACATTTATAGCATAATTTTATATTTTGGAGTAACTAACTCCACTCCTACCCTAAACCTACCCACTCTCAACAATATAAAACACATAAATACCAAAAAACAGTATAAAAGTATTAACTCATGTTGCATTCCAAGTCTTCTGAAGTCATACGATATCTTCATGTGAAGAACAGAGATGATCTTAATGTTTTAGTCGTTGAAATGATGATCGCGCTCCTTTGTGAACAGAACACACACGCACTCGTTCATTCATATGTCGGATTCAAATGATACACACGGCAAGTGATGCGATCGGTCACGAGACACACGAGAGCCAATGGCATTTTACAATCGAAGCTGACGTAACGACGCGATTGGTCATGAGACACACGACAGCCAATGCTGTTTGAATTACACTTTCAAGATGTGTACACTCACTACACAATATAAGATTTAAATAGATTTATTTGCAATAAATGAGTGAAAAAATAAATACAGTGCCAAAGGAACAAACTAAACACAATCCCAACTAAAACACAAGGGAAGCATGTTCGAGAGCGGGTGTGGCCAAAACAACAAACAAAATATCACTAGTGGTGTGGAATCTAATTAACCTGCACAAAATAAATACAAATAAACAACACTCTTAACTTACTTCACTACTAACAACAACAGGAGAGAATGAGAACAAAAGAGAAAGAGAGGAGCACCGGAAATTGGGCAGAACATGCATCACAAAACTACAATTGGCAGCCGGCCACTGGGCCCATTGGCACACAGTACATTAATGAATGACACATACACACTAATGGTGAAACATACACATATGTCCTGGGACGTAACAATAAGCTTCTCATCCAACATGGCAGCATATTATCTGTACGTATTTGGAGCTATCCACGTGCATGTCTACGCCGAAACGAACCATTATGTGTGTGTGTGTCCACAATGTAAATGGATTTATAAACATACTAAATTATGTTTTTTTTGAAAATGTAAAAATGCAGAATGTTTCTTGTGATTTAGGGGCTGTGTGTGTGTGTGTGTGTGTGTGTGTGTGTGTGTGTGTGTGTGTGTGTGTGTGTGTGTGTGTGTGTGTGTGTGTGTGATGGGTAGGTTTAGGGGCTGTGTGTCTGTGTGTGATGGGAGGTTTAGGGGCAGGGTCAGTGCAGGGGGATATAATGTACAGTTTTTTTTTGCAGTATAAAATCCATTACGCTTATGGAGAGTCCTTACAATTCACAAAAATACAATGTGTGTGTGTGTGCGTGTGTGTGTGTTTAAATTAACATCAATCGCAAGGTAATGTAAGTTAATGGAGGCCAAACAGTCATTGATAAACACGCTAAAAAGTGATTATGCGTCACTTGAAAATGCCATACGAATTGCCGTACCTTACATACGCCATTTCATGAGATCAGCCTGCCTTATCAGCAGCTGTCACATATCTCCAGAGCTAATTTGCCATCCTTCATCATCAGCGCCTCCTTTTTTCCAGTCAGGATTTGGTATTCCGATATTGACATTAATGATATATTCAATGCATTGGTGGTTTTGTTCTGTTTACGCTAGGGGGTTTATCGCTGCTATAATAGTGGATTATTGATAGAACTGACTATTTTGGTTTCTAAACGTCTCTTGAATTTTAATGTTGTCACCCCTTGTGTAAAACAAGTCCACTTTAGAATACTTATATTAGAAAACTGCAAGTATATTATTTTCTTGATTGTTTACACACATTTTCTGAAAGCATGCCTCATATTCTCAGAACTCTACACACAAATCAAAACAACACAAACCCATCAATTATCCTTCAAAACGGAATTTTACTTACTTTTTTTATTTATTCGCAAAATGGCATTGTGTTTTCAAATGACACACAACCCATCATATGAATAATCATTTATGAGTTATAACCAGTTGAACACTGATGTGCTCAATGTAAAACACTTCTTCTCCATTCATCATAATGACTTCAGTGTTACACTTACAACAGACAGTACATGTATAAGTGTGTTGTAAAATATTTGAGAATATTGTTTTATATGCAGAACAGTGGTGAGATTAGCAATTCATTCTGTCTCATTATGTAAACTATATCACCATATATATCACCATTTTAGTAAACACTGTTAAAAAATTACACTTAAAAAAAGCCAATAATCAAATTAACTAAAGGAAACACTGATCACCATAATGGGGACCAAATATTTCCAATAAAACATCAACATTTAAACCTCTTTAAATTCTCTATAAGAGCTTCTGTATATGTAAAGTATGATGTTTAAGTCGTTTAATCCTCTGCTGAGATCTTCAGAGATATAATGTCTTCTTTTATCTTTAGCTGATTTAATCTAAAGCCCTATTCGGAAGGTAATTGTTTCTCGTGGGGTCGTAAGGTATTTTCATCATTGATGGGCTAGTCTGTGATTTTATTGCCGTCTGAATCCAGAATGTCAGTGTTTTTCTCCCACCGCCAGGGTAAAAATCCCCGGCCGAGTTACCGGGGATACGATTTAATTGCCGTCCGAATCCATAGTTTTCAAGAATTAAAGGTATATATCCTTTTTGACCCCTGTAGAGCACCATACCATTGCGCTTCGCTGTAATTCTGATGCATTTTAAAGGTTTAAAGCCTACACTTTTATTATGAAATGCTAAAAAGTATATACACGAATAATCTTTCATCACCGCTCAAAAGAGAAATAGAAGAAAAAAATGTAAAAATGTGAAATGAGCCATTATTACGTCAGTAATAACGTTATATAGGTTAAATTTGCAGCAGTTTATTAACTCATTTCCCAGATTTAAATAATTAATAATTTTGTATTATTAAATTAAATATGATTTTAATCTTATTATTCCAAGCATATGACATTTTTACAGCAGACAATCATTCGACTGACCACATGAGCAGCCGCTCTCAGATGCAGAGGATCACACAACTCCTCCACCGGTAATAAATCGCCATCCAAATGCACGAGTTTATCACTGAATGCAAATGTATTTTTACAAACGTCCACATGAGAAACAATTACCATCCGAATAGGGCTTATGGCTGTGGGTAAAGTCAGTTGTAGTTCTTATGTTTCTCCTTCTTTCAGTGATTCTGCTTATTATTATCAGGTGTTCATCATTAATGGTCAATCATCACTTAATTAATCTCTTAATTATCCAATTAACTTTAACTCTGATTCAGAGATATTTTAACTCTCTGTGGCGTGGGACCAAATACCAGAGGTTAGGGACTCAAATCACATGACTTGACTCGATTCAGACTCGAGTCGCACTTTGTACGACATGAGACTTGCTTGACAATTATTAATAAAAGACTTGACTTGACTTTGACTTGACATTCATGACTTGAGACTTGACTCAGACTTGAGTTGGATTTAATGACTTGAAATAACTTGTTTTGTAAATAAATATCGTTTTTTGAAGACACCTACTGTGAGCGTTTCAACTTTCGTAGCGTTGTGTGTGTGTGTGTGTGTGTGAGAGAGAGAGAGAGAGAGAGAGAGTGAGAGTGAGAGAAGGAGAGAGAGATAAAGTAATATCTGCGGAAGTGTTACTATCTCAGTTCAGAGATTGTTTGTTTCTATGTTGTTCCTATATAAATGTGTTGACACAATGTAAAGTATTTGCTCTATCTCTTATATTCAATCATTTTGCTCAGTTTTTTTGCTTCTTGTTGTAAACTGTTGACATTGTACAAGCAAAATGTGACGGTTGGTCAGTGTTGTGGTTGTGATTAGATGGCTGGGTTAAAGTCACGCCACCATTTCTGTGTGTGCTCTGCATTGGAGCTGAATTTGGACAAGTTATGTAACAGAAAGTAATTGCTATACTCACCCATTGACTGAAATTAAATAAATAAAAATGCTGAAATCCAGCCAACACGCCACACATGTAAAATGTTTTAGTAAAACATGATTTAAAGGAGTAATATAGTTTAATAGTTTATTAATTATAATATTACTCATCACCTGGGGTTTCATTTATAACCGTGGCGTACGCACAAAACAGGCCCTGAAAGAGGCGTATGCTACTTCTGATGCATAAGTTGTGATTTATAAAAACAAACTTGACGGGAAAATGTGCGCACAAACTCTGAACCATGCGTACAAACTCTTTTACTAGAGTGAGAAAAGTAATGAAGTAAAAACAATTTAAAACTCTTTTTTTCATTTTGATATATACATTTACATTAAAGGTGCACTATGCAACTTTCCGTCCACTGAAGGGCGCCTATTCAAAACAAAGGCGTAGTTTGATGACGCAAAATGTGAGCGCAGGATCTTAGGACATGTGGTCTTCACCTCACAGCCGGTGGAAAATAATCATGGATGCGGTTCATGGACCATAATCATGGACTCGGGCAGAAATCATGTTCATGGATGCGGTTTTTAAGGTTACTGTAGTAAAGCAGAGCAGGACCGAGTGTTGAGGAGCTGAGCAGGGCTGCTGGAGCAATTGGTTATTAACGTTACTGTAGTAAAGCAGAGCAGGACCGAGTGTTGAGGAGCTGAGCAGGGCTGCTGGAGCAATTGGTTATTAACGTTACTGTAGTGAAGCAGAGCAGGAGCGAGTGTTGAGGAGCTGAGCACGGCTGCTGGAGCGATTGGTTATTAACGTTACTGTAGTGAAGCAGAGCAGGACTGAGTGTTGAGGAGCTGAGCACGGCCGCTGGAGCGATTGGTTATTAACGTTACTGTAGTGAAGCAGAGCAGGAGCGAGTGTTGTGGATCTGAGCACGGCTGCTGGAGCGATTGGTTATTAACGTTACTGTAGTAAAGCAGAGCAGGAGCGAGTGTTGAGGAGCTGAGCACGGCCGCTGGAGCGATTGGTTATTAACGTTACTGTAGTGAAGCAGAGCAGGACCGAGTGTTGAGGAGCTGAGCACGGCTGCTGGAGCGATTGGTTATTAACGTTACTGTAGTGAAGCAGAGCAGGACCGAGTGTTGAGGAGCTGAGCACGGCCGCTGGAGCGATTGGTTATTAATGTTACTGTAGTGAAGCAGAGCAGGACCGAGTGTTGAGGAGCTGAGCACGGCTGCTGGAGCGATTGGTTATTAACATTACTGTAGTGAAGCAGAGCAGGACCGAGTGTTGAGGAGCTGAGCACGGCCGCTGGAGCGATTGGTTATTAATGTTACTGTAGTGAAGCAGAGCAGGAGCGAGTGTTGTGGAGCTGAGCACGGCTGCTGGAGCGATTGGTTATTAATGTTACTGTAGTGAAGCAGAGCAGGAGCGAGTGTTGAGGAGCTGAGCACGGCCGCTGGAGCGATTGGTTATTAACGTTACTGTAGTGAAGCAGAGCAGGAGCGAGTGTTGAGGAGCTGAGCACGGCTGCTGGAGCGATTGGTTATTAACGTTACTGTAGTGAAGCAGAGCAGGACCGAGTGTTGAGGAGCTGAGCATGGCTGCTGGAGCGATTGGTTATTAACGTTACTGTAGTAAAGCAGAGCAGGAGCGAGTGTTGAGGAGCTGAGCACGGCCGCTGGAGCGATTGGTTATTAACGTTACTGTAGTGAAGCAGAGCAGGAGCGAGTGTTGAGGAGCTGAGCACGGCCGCTGGAGCGATTGGTTATTAACGTTACTGTAGTGAAGCAGAGCAGGAGCGAGTGTTGAGGAGCTGAGCACGGCCGCTGGATCGATTGGTTATTAATGTTACTTTAGTGAAGCAGAGCAGGAGCGAGTGTTGAGGAGATGAGCACGGCAGCTGGAGCGATTGGTTATTAACGTTACTGTAGTGAAGCAGAGCAGGAGCGAGTGTTGAGGAGCTGAGCACGGCTGCTGGAGCGATTGGTTATTAACGTTACTGTAGTGAAGCAGAGCAGGAGCGAGTGTTGAGGAGCTGAGCACGGCCGCTGGAGCGATTGGTTATTAACGTTACTGTAGTGAAGCAGAGCAGGAGCGAGTGTTGAGGAGCTGAGCACGGCTGCTGGAACGATTGGTTATTAACGTTACTGTAGTGGAGCAGAGCAGGAGCGAGTAATGAAGAGCTGAGCACGGCTGCTGGAGCGATTGGTTATTAACTTTACTGTAGTGAAGCAAAGCAGGAGCGAGTGTTGAGGAGCTGAGCACAGCCGCTGGAGCGATTGGTTATTAACGTTACTGTAGTGAATCAGAGCAGGAGCGAGTGTTGAGGAGCTGAGCACGGCTGCTGGAGCGATTGGTTATTAACATTACTGTAGTGAAGCAGAGCAGGAGCGAGTGTTGAGGAGCTGAGCACGGCCGCTGGAGCGATTGGTTATTAACGTTACTGTAGTGAAGCAGAGCAGGACCGAGTGTTTAGGAGCTGAGCACGGCCGCTGGAGCGATTGGTTATTAACGTTACTGTAGTGAAGCAGAGCAGGAGCGAGTGTTGTGGAGCTGAGCACGGCAGCTGGAGCGATTGGTTATTAACGTTACTGTAGTAAAGCAGAGCAGGAGCGAGTGTTGAGGAGCTGAGCACGGCCGCAGGAGCGATTGGTTATTAACGTTACTGTAGTGAAGCAGAGCAGGACCGAGTGTTTAGGAGCTGAGCACGGCCGCTGGAGCGATTGGTTATTAACGTTACTGTAGTAAAGCAGAGCAGGAGCGAGTGTTGTGGAGCTGAGCACGGCAGCTGGAGCGATTGGTTATTAACGTTACTGTAGTAAAGCAGAACAGGAGCGAGTGTTGGGGAGCTGAGCACGGCATCTGGAGCAATTGGTTATTAACGTTACTGTAGTGAAGCAGAGCAGGAGCGAGTGTTGAGGAGCTGAGCACGCCCACTGGAGCGATTGGTTATTAACGTTACTGTAGTGAAGCAGAGCAGGACCGAGTGTTGAGGATCTGAGCACGCCCGCTAGAGCGATTGGTTATTAACGTTACTGTAGTGAAGCAGAGCAGGACCGAGTGTTGAGGAGCTGAGCACGGCCGCTGGAGCGATTGGTTATTAACGTTACTGTAGTGAAGCAGAGCAGAAGCGAGTGTTGAGGAGCTGAGCACGGCTGCTGGAGCGATTGGTTATTAACGTTACTGTAGTGAAGCAGAGCAGGACCGAGTGTTGAGGAGCTGAGCACGGCCGCTGGAGCGATTGGTTATTAATGTTACTGTAGTGAAGCAGAGCAGGACCGAGTGTTGAGGAGCTGAGCACGGCTGCTGGAGCGATTGGTTATTAACATTACTGTAGTGAAGCAGAGCAGGACCGAGTGTTGAGGAGCTGAGCACGGCCGCTGGAGCGATTGGTTATTAATGTTACTGTAGTGAAGCAGAGCAGGAGCGAGTGTTGTGGAGCTGAGCACGGCTGCTGGAGCGATTGGTTATTAATGTTACTGTAGTGAAGCAGAGCAGGAGCGAGTGTTGAGGAGCTGAGCACGGCCGCTGGAGCGATTGGTTATTAACGTTACTGTAGTGAAGCAGAGCAGGAGCGAGTGTTGAGGAGCTGAGCACGGCTGCTGGAGCGATTGGTTATTAACGTTACTGTAGTGAAGCAGAGCAGGACCGAGTGTTGAGGAGCTGAGCATGGCTGCTGGAGCGATTGGTTATTAACGTTACTGTAGTAAAGCAGAGCAGGAGCGAGTGTTGAGGAGCTGAGCACGGCCGCTGGAGCGATTGGTTATTAACGTTACTGTAGTGAAGCAGAGCAGGAGCGAGTGTTGAGGAGCTGAGCACGGCCGCTGGAGCGATTGGTTATTAACGTTACTGTAGTGAAGCAGAGCAGGAGCGAGTGTTGAGGAGCTGAGCACGGCCGCTGGATCGATTGGTTATTAATGTTACTTTAGTGAAGCAGAGCAGGAGCGAGTGTTGAGGAGATGAGCATGGCAGCTGGAGCGATTGGTTATTAACGTTACTGTAGTGAAGCAGAGCAGGAGCGAGTGTTGAGGAGCTGAGCACGGCTGCTGGAGCGATTGGTTATTAACGTTACTGTAGTGAAGCAGAGCAGGAGCGAGTGTTGAGGAGCTGAGCACGGCCGCTGGAGCGATTGGTTATTAACGTTACTGTAGTGAAGCAGAGCAGGAGCGAGTGTTGAGGAGCTGAGCACGGCTGCTGGAACGATTGGTTATTAACGTTACTGTAGTGGAGCAGAGCAGGAGCGAGTAATGAAGAGCTGAGCACGGCTGCTGGAGCGATTGGTTATTAACTTTACTGTAGTGAAGCAAAGCAGGAGCGAGTGTTAAGGAGCTGAGCACGGCCGCTGGAGCGATTGGTTATTAACGTTACTGTAGTGAAGCAGAGCAGGACCGAGTGTTTAGGAGCTGAGCACGGCCGCTGGAGCGATTGGTTATTAACGTTACTGTAGTGAAGCAGAGCAGGAGCGAGTGTTGTGGAGCTGAGCACGGCAGCTGGAGCGATTGGTTATTAACGTTACTGTAGTAAAGCAGAGCAGGAGCGAGTGTTGAGGAGCTGAGCACGGCCGCTGGAGCGATTGGTTATTAACGTTACTGTAGTGAAGCAGAGCAGGACCGAGTGTTTAGGAGCTGAGCACGGCCGCTGGAGCGATTGGTTATT
This sequence comes from Pseudorasbora parva, assembly GCF_024679245.1. NCBI lineage: Eukaryota > Metazoa > Chordata > Actinopteri > Cypriniformes > Gobionidae > Pseudorasbora > Pseudorasbora parva. Next base: position 1,996,693 of record NC_090174.1, read on the forward strand.
AACGTTACTGTAGTAAAGCAGAGCAGGAGCGAGTGTTGTGGAGCTGAGCACGGCAGCTGGAGCGATTGGTTATTAACGTTACTGTAGTAAAGCAGAACAGGAGCGAGTGTTGGGGAGCTGAGCACGGCAGCTGGAGCAATTGGTTATTAACGTTACTGTAGTGAAGCAGAGCAGGAGCGAGTGTTGAGGAGCTGAGCACGGCAGCTGGAGCGATTGGTTATTAACGTTACTGTAGTAAAGCAGAACAGGAGCGAGTGTTGTGGAGCTGAGCACGGCAGCTGGAGCGATTGGTTATTAACGTTACTGTAGTAAAGCAGAACAGGAGCGAGTGTTGGGGAGCTGAGCACGGCATCTGGAGCAATTGGTTATTAACGTTACTGTAGTGAAGCAGAGCAGGAGCGAGTGTTGAGGAGCTGAGCACGCCCACTGGAGCGATTGGTTATTAACGTTACTGTAGTGAAGCAGAGCAGGACCGAGTGTTGAGGATCTGAGCACGCCCGCTAGAGCGATTGGTTATTAACGTTACTGTAGTGAAGCAGAGCAGGACCGAGTGTTGAGGAGCTGAGCACGGCCGCTGGAGCGATTGGTTATTAACGTTACTGTAGTGAAGCAGAGCAGAAGCGAGTGTTGAGGAGCTGAGCACGCCCACTGGAGCGATTGGTTATTAACGTTACTGTAGTGAAGCAGAGCAGGACCGAGTGTTGAGGAGCTGAGCACGCCCGCTGCAGCGATTGGTTATTAACGTTACTGTAGTGAAGCAGAGCAGAAGCGAGTGTTGTGGAGCTGAGCACGGCAGCTGGAGCGATTGGTTATTAACGTTGCTGTAGTAAAGCAGAGCAGGAGCGAGTGTTGAGGAGCTGAGCACGGCCGCTGGAGCGATTGGTTATTAACGTTACTGTAGTGAAGCAGAGCAGGACCGAGTGTTGAGGAGCTGAGCACGGCAGCTGGAGCGATTGGTTATTAACGTTACTGTAGTGAAGCAGAGCAGGAGCGAGTGTTGAGGAGCTGAGCACGGCCGCTGGAGCGATTGGTTATTAACGTTACTGTAGTGAAGCAGAGCAGGACCGAGTGTTTAGGAGCTGAGCACGGCCGCTGGAGCGATTGGTTATTAACGTTACTGTAGTAAAGCAGAGCAGGAGCGAGTGTTGTGGAGCTGAGCACGGCAGCTGGAGCGATTGGTTATTAACGTTACTGTAGTGAAGCAGAACAGGAGCGAGTGTTGGGGAGCTGAGCACGGCAGCTGGAGCGATTGGTTATTAACGTTACTGTAGTGAAGCAGAACAGGAGCGAGTGTTGGGGAGCTGAGTACGGCAGCTGGAGCGATTGGTTATTAACGTTACTGTAGTGAAGCAGAGCAGGAGCGAGTGTTGAGGAGCTGAGCACGGCCGCTGGAGCGATTGGTTATTAACGTTACTGTAGTGAAGCAGAGCAGGACCGAGTGTTGAGGAGCTGAGCACGCCCGCTGGAGCGATTGGTTATTAACGTTACTGTAGTGAAGCAGAGCAGGACCGAGTGTTGAGGAGCTGAGCACGGCTGCTGGAGCGATTGGTTATTAACGTTACTGTAGTGAAGCAGAGCAGGACCGAGTGTTGAGGAGCTGAGCACGGCCGCTGGAGCGATTGTTACACAAACACACTGCTCGAGAGCACCGGGCACCATTTGCTGAGGCAATGTGTAGATTATGGGTCCGCAGCATATGCAACGGGGAATTGAGCAGACGGGAATTTCCCTTTCTCTCTCTTTTATGATCGTGTGCAAACTAAGTAGCCTATGCGTTTGCAGACTATAGCCCCGTTTCCACCACAGGAACTTTACCCAGGAACCAGGAACTTTGGGTGGTACTCGGTGTGTTTAGACCGCAGGAGCCAGGGTCTAAATGAAGTTCCAGGTAAATATTTCCCCCTCCAAACGGCCCTGCTCGCGAGGTAGTACTTTTTCAAAGTTCAGGAACTTTCCAGGGCGGGACTTGGGCGCTGAGCATGCTGATTGGTTGAGCTCACGCAGCATTTTATTTCAACCGGCATTTTTAAAAGTCTTTTGCGAGGTTCGTTCTGCGTTCAGTAAATATCAGTCTTGCTCTCTGTCTGATGGCACGCGTTCGTCTCAGCAATCTCATGTGCAATGTCCGTAATAGCTGATAATCATATACATTGCCATTTTAAATCTAGCTTTACAAGCTTTCTGGATATATGCTGCATGCTGCTGAATCTGCATATTAGTGCTCTTTTCTGTCGTTGTTAATTACCTCTTTAGTAAACCTATACATAACCAGCAAAAGCAGCACAGCTTGAATCTCTTCCATACTCGTTATTCATTTTTTTACAGTCTATGTTTTTCACCATGTAAACGACCTGACCGATTACTGTGCGTCCTTACATGACGTGACGGCGCGCGCCGCGCTCATGTTGACAAGAGAGGAAAGATAATTTTTCTGAGGGGTAAACTTTTTATTTCGTAACTTAAGAAGATAATGTTGGAGTAATGACACAGCGTATATTGCCCCAGGCAGTTTTTTATTTTAACTGCGTCTGACAGAATTTTTTTTTTTTTCTGAGATGATTATTACACTTTACAACAGATAAATATCTTATATAATACTGTATTAGTCCTGGTGGCCGTTAAGAGTTGCTATGGCTACAGTTAACACATTCAGCTGCTGGAGAAAACAGCGGAGACATTTTTGATGCGGCAGACAAACTGCATGTGACAAAATGATTGCGATTGAAGTCATCACATGTAAACACCAGATCGGTTTAGATAACGTCTCATGTAAACAGTCCACTAAATCTTTCAATCGGTACACACAAAAATGATTACTGTCCGTCACTGACTTGGAGGAGCAGTCGCGCGCAGTCCTACATCACCGGACTATTCTGCCTAATCTTCTCGGTTCTTTAGATCGCGGTGGAAACGCAGACAGCTGCAGGTCTGGGGGAAGAAAAGTTCCTGTAAAAAAGTTCCTGGTACAAATTGTTCCGGGTAATTTTGGTGGATATGGGGCTTATGTCTATGGTAGACCAAGTTTAGTAAATGTTTTCTGATGAAATTAAATGTTAAATACTCATCTGAGTTGATGTCGGTATTAACAGTGTATTCAGTCTCATCCAGACAGTTTTTACTTGGATGTTTGATATGTGGCTGGATTTAATTTTGAGGAGTTAAATTATAAATACTTTTCAGGAGTTAATCAGTATTAAAACATTTTATTCAGCCTCTCATCCAGACCGTTTTTTACTTGTCTGGTTGATATTTGGCTGTGTTTAATTCTGAGGATTTAAATGATAAATACTTTTCTGAAAATAATCTGTATTAATATAGTATATTCAGATTTCATCCAGACCATTTTGACTTGTCTGGTTGATATTTGGCTGCATTTGATTCTGAGGAGTTAAATGATAAATACTTTTTAGAAGATTTCAAAAACACAGACTTGGCAACACAGTGCGTCGCTCCGCTGCTCTTATTGGTTGTCGGTCTGTCCAATCGATGTCTTTCCTGGTTGGGTGGAAACACGCCCCCATAATCACAGCCCAATGAGCATCAGACTCATATTCTGACTAGAGCTGAGGATGACCACGTCAGGCTATGAATCTCTACAATGGTGACAATAAAAAAAAATTAAAAAAAAAAAAAATTTCAGATAAACAGATCAACTCTGAATATAAAACAAGCTACAAAAACATCAGAACAATAGCAAAAGTAAAAGCAAATAGTAAGTATCAAAGAAATGTTGTCACAATTCAGATGCATAATTTATTCATTCCACAATGCATGTTGGGACCCATGGGGAAGTTTTGATTGGTAGATCCCAGCATGGTGAAACAATGACAACACAAACCAATAAAAATTGAGTTTTATTAACATAAAATGGTATGGTGGTGTACTTAATTATTATAGTTCTGTGAAAACTCAAAACTTTGTTACAATAACTGAAAATAATTTAGTTACCTTACCAGAAATTTGTAAGTCATATTAACTGCAAATATTTGAGTTGAGCACTTTAATTTAACTATTATCAAAAGGTAAAAGTAGCAGGTAATCTAACCTTTTAAGTACTGGAAAATTATGACTTTAAAGTGAATCAACTTAAAAAAAAATTGAGGCAATCGATTGCCTAAATTTTTTGAGTTCTGGTAACTTATTCGGGTTTACAGCGTGAGGCCGTCAGCGATCTTTGCGTTTAAAGGGCTTCATATCAGTTCTATTGAATCTTGCATGCCACGTATTTAAATATTTTGGTAACAACACATTTGTAATGTTAGTACATTTAATTTAATAACACACTCAAATTATAGAGCTTCTTTAAAACATGACAAGATAATGATTTACAATGATCTTTAATTTTACATTATTACAAAGTACACTTTTTCCGAAACATAGGCATGAAAATAGTGCACTTAAGTGGTCTTTATTTCATTAATATTATATTATTTGCATTTTATGCCTTTAAAAAAAAAATATACTTGTAAGATATGAAGCACCACTATAATTCCTATTGAAACTTGCATGCCACGTATATAAATATTTGGTAACACTTTACAATAAGGTTCATTAGTTGACTACATTAATGAACATGAACTAATAATGAACTGCACTTACAATGCATTTTTTAATCTTTGTTAATGTTAATTTCAACATTTACTAACTAATACATTATTAAATCTTGTTAACATTAGTTAATGCACTGAGAACTAACGAACAAACCCAAAAGAGCTGGATTTATATTAACTAACGTTAACAAAGATGAACTTATACAGTAACAAATGTACTGCTCATGGTTAGGTCATGTAAGTTAATACATTAACTTTAAGTGTTACCAAATATTTTTGTAACAACAAATTTGTAATGTTAGTAAGTTTAATTTAATAACACACTTCTACAACTTGAATTATAGCACTTCTTTAAAGCATGACAAAAGATAATGATTTACAATGAACTTTAAGGTAAAACTTTTAATTTGACATTATTACAAAGTACACTTTTTCAGAAACATAGTCATGAAGAGTCTCTCTTTAAGTGGCATTTATTTAATTAATATGATATAATTTGCAAGGATGGATTTTAAAAATATACTTGAAAGATTTGATGCACCACACGTGCAAATTCAATACAATAAGGGCACTTCTTTCTCGTGCACTTTGGGTCTCATGTTTCTTGAGGTCCTGTTCATGTTGACATTGGCACCAAAATATGTTAAGTTTGATTGAACAGACTTTCAGTCGACTGAGGTGAACTAGAGAAAGTGTTTTCTTTGTGGTTAGATCAGTTGTATTGTATTATGTGCCGTCCGTGACCAGATGAGAAGCACTGTCTCACGCTGGCCAACAAACCATGAAAGGCTGATTAATTAAACTTGATTAAACTCAGTAATAAATGCAGATAATGGATCTTCAGGTCTTGACAGTGGGAAGGGAAGCGCAGCGTGTGAAGCACCATTGACAAGCCCCAACCTCTCCGCTAATTTTACTAATTCATCCTCATTTTTTAAATGCAGCCGTGAGGCGCTAAGCCTTTGGATCTCTTCACTAAAGGGCTCGGGTTAGAATAGCGGGTCTCCATTAAAGCGTTTTCCATATCCACTGATCCTTAATTTGATCTCCGCCTTGAGGCTGAACTCTGCGCTCGGCCTCTCGCTAGTGTTTCGCTTGTAATTGACAGGCAGATAATGAGAGAGTTTGGCCTGTGGGAGAGCGCTGAATGCTTTACGCTGATTTGTGATTTATCTGATGAGTTTTGCCTCGTGTCGTTCTGCAACTCTTGCTATTATTGCTGTAAATCCCAGTGATGGCTGATCTCAGGAAAACACTGCAGTGATATCGTGCATTCACATTTCACTCCTCATCGAATTCACCGTTGCATGTTAAAGTTTGCATTTGCAGATGAGACAAGGGCTCAGAATCACAAAAGTGGTGATTTGATTTAATAAATGCATGCGCTCCGTGTTTCAGAGTGAAGCGGCATTGGGTCTCATTCATGAAACTTTCCTTAATATACACTCTCAGAAAAAACGTCTCAGGTTACGTATGTAACCATGGTTCCCTGAGAGGGAACGAGATGCTGCGTCAAAACGCTAGGGGACGCCTCTGCGTGCCATGTCATGAAGCACTTGTGTAATCAGTCCAATAGCGAGACGATACGTCACGGGCGGGTGACGTCATCGACCAGGAAGCTATAAAGCATGCCCGGACCAAACAGTCACTAGCTTCTGGAAAAGTCGAACAAATCGATCACAGGCATGCCGGGAGTATGGCATCTCGACGCAGCGTCTCGTTCCCTCTCAGGGAACCATGGTTACATACGTAACCTGAGACGTTCCCTATCTCGAGGGAACTTCGAGCTGCGTCAAAACGCTAGGGGACCTCAATACCCACGTCGCCAGAGTCCCAAATGTCTGTATGTGTAATTTAACCCAGAAACACCCGGGACCCCGGAGTAGAGGCTACGTCTAGATTGTAAAACCTCACAAATGTATGCGGAGAGGACCACCCAGCCGCATCACAAACCTCTGACAGTGAAACTCCCGAAATAAGAGCCATAGAGGCAGCCATACTCCTAGTAGAGTGGGCGCGGACCCTCATAGGTGAAGGATGTCTGACCGACTCATAAGCGAGCGAGATAGCCTCGACTATCCACTTGCTAAGCGTCTGCTTTGAAGCCGATTTTCCCTTACTCGAGGACCCAAAACATACGAACAACTGTTCTGACTTTCGCCACAGGGCAGCTCTGTGGACATATGCATCTAGGGCCCTGACCGGACATAGCAGATTTAGCTTCTCTTGGTCTTGACTAGTGAACGGAGGCGGACAGAAAGCTTGCAGCATTACTGGTCCCGGCACGTTGGTCGGGACCTTGGGAACATATCCTTCCCTCGGGAAAAGAAATGCTTTCACCATTCCTGGTGCAAATTCAAGGCAAGAAGGTGCTACTGATAGAGCCTGTAGGTCTCCTACTCTTTTCAGTGATGAAATCGCTAGGAGAAACACTGTTTTTAGTGTGAGGAACTTTTCTGACACTTCCCCTTACGGCTCGAAGGGAGCCAACATAAGGCCTTCCAGCACTATGGCCAGGTCCCAAGTCGGCACACTGGAGCGTGCCGCAGGTCTGAGCCTCAAGGTACCACGGAGGAAACGCGTGACCCACGGTTGTCTCCCTAATGATGCGTTATCTAATGGATTATGATACGCAGATATCACCGACACATACACTTTCAGAGTCGACGGGGATAACCCTGCGGAGAATTTTTCTTGCAAGAACTCGAGAACTGAACCGACCGGGCAGTTAACAGGGTCCAAAGTCTGGTGCGTACACCAGGCGACAAAAACTCTCCATTTGAGTGCGTAAAGTCTCCTTGTGGATGGTGCTCTGGAGTGCAACATGGTCTCTATCACCTCAGTCGATAGACCCGTGTTTATGAACTGGGCCCCCTCAGGGGCCAAGCCCACAGTTTCCACAGTTCCGGGCGCGGGTGCAGTACTGACCCCCCGGCCTGTGAAAGAAGATCCCTCCTGACTGGGATTTCCCAGGGAGGACCCTCTAGGAGAGACATGATGTCTGAGAGCCATACTCGGCCCGGCCAGAACGGGGCTACCAATAAGAGCTGAACCCCGTCCCGGCGGACTCTCTCCAGCACTCCTGGGAGCAACGCCAGAGGGGGAAAGGCGTACAGACGCAGCCTCGGCCACGTCTGTACCATTGCGTCCAGCCCCAGTGGGGCTGGATGTGTGAGGGAAAAGAATGCTGGACAGTGTGTCGTCTCTCGAGACGCAAACAGATCCACCTGGGCTCGCCCGAAGCGGATCCACAGCTCCTCCACCACCTCGGGGTTGAGCCTCCATTCCCCCGGCACCACTCCCTGCCTCGACAGGGAGTCTGCCGCTACATTCTGGACCCCCGGGATGTACATCGCCCTGAGCGAGAGTATCTTGCCTTGGGCCCATATCAGAATGTGATGCGTGAGCTTCCACAACCGACGCGATCTCAATCCCCCCTGGTGATTTATATACGAGACCACCGAAGTGTTGTCTGACCGAACTAACACATGGCGGCCCCGTAGGTCTGGGAGGAAGTGTTTGAGTGCTTGAAACACAGCCATCAGCTCCAGCTGGTTTATGTGCCAGGAGAGCTGATGGCCCCTCCACAGACCTTGGGCCGAGCGGCCACTCATGACTGCTCCCCAGCCAGTTAGGGAGGTATCCGTCGTTAGCATTACGCGACGACAAGGAGCCCCCATAACTGGACCTTGGGAAAGGAACCAAGGATCTTTCCACTTCACCAAGGCACGTAGGCAGCGCCGCGTGACCTTGATTAGGCGAAAAGGGTTTCCCCTCGGGGAGAACCCCTTGGTCCTGAGCCACCACTGCAAGGGTCTCATGTACAGCAGGCCAAAAGGTATCACGTTGGACGCTGCTGCCATCAAACCCAACACTCTTTGAAAGTGTTTGACAGTGAGTGACTGGCCTAGCTTTATCTGGTTGACGGTATTCAGGATCGTTTTTACCCTGGGCGGAGATAGCCGAGCCGACATCGTTCTCGTGTCCCAAACTACCCCCAGAAAATTAATGCTCTGCTGTGGTGCCAACATACTTTTCTTTTCGTTCAACCTTAGCCCCAACACCTTCATGTGGGCGAGAACAGCATCTCGATGCTGAACCGCCAGTTGTTTCGACTGTGCTAACACTAGCCAATCGTCGATGTAATTTAGCACGCGGATGCCCTGGAGTCGCAGCGGAGCCAGAGCTGCATCCACGCACTTCGTGAAAGTGCGGGGCGATAAAGCTAGACCGAATGGCAGCACTCGATATTGGTACGCTTTTCCCCCAAAAGCGAACCTGAGGAACTGTCTGTGCTGCGGAAGGATGGAGATGTGGAAGTACGCATCTTTTAAATCTATCGTGACACACCAGTCCTCGGACCTGATGTGACACACGATCTGTTTTATCGTGAGCATTTTGAATTTTAATCTTTTTACTGCTCTGTTTAGATGACGCAGATCTAAGATAGGCCTTAACCCCCCATCCTTCTTTGGAACTATGAAGTACCGGCTGTAAAACCCCGACTCTCTGCAGTGGGGAGGGACCCGTTCTATAGCCTCTTTTCACAGAAGAGTCTGTACCTCTTGTTCAATTACCAGAGCCTGCTCGGGGCTTACTACCGTGGCAGTAACCCCGTTGAACACGGGCGGGTGTAACCCGAATTGAATTCTGTACCCTTTTTCTATTGTACGCAGGACCCATTCTGAGACATTTGGCAGAAGTTTCCACGCTGCCAGAAAATCTACTAAGGGAACCAGCCTCTCGAGGCTGGTCTCTGGATTTTCCTGTGTGGTCAGCCCGGTGTCCTGTTACGGATAACCGGCAGGTAGCAACCGAACTGACCGCCCAAGGGCCCTCCCGAGAGGGGGCGAACATCCCCAAGCCGCTACGTTTCCGGGCGGACATGGAGATATGCGTTCGACGGGGACCGCCGCGCCCTGAAGCACCAATGGTGGCAGGGTTGGCAGACCGGCCCCCCGATGGCACCGGGAAAGAGCGGGCGCCTCGGCGAGCCGCACTTTCCCGGAGGGGACTGCCATCGGAAGCCCTGCGCTCTTGGCGTCAGGACTTCTTAGCCGAGGCCTTCCTAGCGATAAGGACGGTCCTCAGATCCGTCCTACCGCGGGAAGGTCCCGGCTGAGCGCGTCGCCCGGACCCCCGTTCTCTCTGCGGGGGGGCCCGAGCGGCCACGCTCTGCTTTTGCTGCGCTCGATGCGCTACGGAGGAGGACGTACTCGGCTGGGGCTGCCCCCGCCCGGCAGCCCCTGGGGGATATGTTTTTCGGGGGAGAAATTTTTGAAAGGCTGCAGCCTGCCTTCTGGCCTCTTGGTAACGGTCGACGACTGTTGTTACTGCGTCACCAAAGAGACCAGAAGGCGAGACGGGCGCGTCCAGTAGGAATTTTTTATCCCTCTCCTTTATGTCAGATAGGTTTAACCATAAATGTCTCTCCGTGGCCACCAGGGCTGCCATAGAGCGGCCGATGGATCTGGCCGTCTCCCTGGTGGCACGAAGAGACAAATCTGCCGCCCGTCTAATTTCAGCTATCGTCTCTCTCCCCACTTCCTCAGTTTCCTCATTTATATCCCCCAATAAATCTGCCTGATATGCTTGCAGAACGGCCACCGTATGTAAACAGGCGGCCGCCTGCCCGGCCGCCGAGTACGCCCTGCCCACCAGCGCTGATGTCGTTCTTACGGGCTTGGTGGGCAGCTGCGGGGCTTGCAGCGACGATGCTGACTCGGGGGAGAGATAGCTTGTGAGCGTCTCTTCCACCCGCGGCATCGCCGCATAACCATGAGCCTTCAACCCGTTTATGTTTGAATATTCAGATGTTGACGGGTTGAAAACTCTGGCTGACGCTGGTTTAGCCCAGGACCTCGACACCTCGGTGTGGAGGTCCGGGAAAAATGGCAAGCCCCGCTTAGGAGGTTGTGTATATGAGGGTAAGAATCTTTCATCTAGCCTGCTCTGATGTTGGCGTGTTTCATACTGCTCGGCCGGCCAGTCTAAACTCAATCTGGCAACGGCACAAGTCACAACCTCCATAAGCTCCTCCTGTGCGTGTGTGTGCAGTGGTGGCAGTAATTCGTCAGACATTTCAACACTAACAACATCCAGTTCCTCGGAACTGGAATGCTGCGGCTGATCACGAGCCTCAGCGCGAGCGGAAGAAACCGCAGAGCGTGCTTCCTACTCACGAGCTGAGGCTTGAGATCCAGTGGGTAAAGGCAGAGATAGGGGATCACCCGTCTCTAACCCCGCCACCAGATCTAACTGCGATCCCCAAGACGCGAGCCTTCGCTGTGCCTCGGCAACAGCGGGACCCGAGCCCTGAGGACCGCGAGCCAAAGCACTCTCCTCAAAGAGTGCCCGGCGTGATCTTAATGTACGCATTGGGAGACTCTCGCAATGCTCGCAGCCAACCCCCTCGAGAGCTGACTGGGCATGCTCGAGCCCCAAACACATTACGCACAGGTCGTGTGTATCCCCACCCGTGATGTAACGAGGGCAGGGAGGAACACAACGCCTGAACTGACTAGACATTCTCTTTTCTCTTTTGACACACACACAATAAATGGACATACAATATCACACAGAGCGCTTGTGAAGACACAGAAGCTAGTGATTGTTTGGTCCGGGCATGCTTTATAGCTTCCTGGTCGATGACGTCACCCGCCCGTGACGTATCGTCCCGCTATTGGACTGATTACACAAGTGCTTCATGACATGGCACGCAGAGGCGTCCCCTAGCGTTTTGACGCAGCTCGAAGTTCCCTGGAGATAGGGAAAGGTACATTTCTGTCACTGGGGCGGTACCTTAAGGTACAAAAGTGAAAAGGTAAGTCTTTGTACTTTACTTACCCCTAAATGGTACATATTAGTATCTTAAAAGGTACATATCAGTACTTTAAGAGTGCGTATTAGTACCTTAAAGGCCCTTTTTAGTTTTGTACTTTAAGCCGGGTGTACAGGCTAAAATCTGACGTCTTTGGTCGTTTGTTTGGCATGTTCACCGGCAGCCGATTAATGAGCGCTGCGATCAAATTTGACCTCAGACGAAATTCTGGCAGTGTCAGAAGATCTGGCACAGAATCCTGCAGTGTGACTTCTCCTACGACGACAGTCAAATATCTCGGTTTTTCAAGACAAACTATGACCAAAACGAGAGCTAGAGATTTCTTTGTAGCCAGCATTTCAGTCCCGCGTGTATTGCAGCTCACCGTCACCGAACGCGTCATTCATTGATGATATAAAACTCCGGATGAGTTGTCTTGCGCTCGTCCGTTTTTATTGCGCTTTCACTATCGTGCAGTCTGACATTAATGCCAACTGAGATGTCTCAGTGTGACATGGCTTACATCGGGGATCATGTTCGTACAGTCTGACAAGGGACATTCGCAAAGGATTTTGAGTGTGCAGGACCCATTAGGGTACCACCCCAGTGACAGAAATGTACCTTTTTTTCTGACAGTGTATGAGCAAAGTTTGAGTAATTAGCACGTAAAATAACGGATTTAACCAATTTGCACGTAAAATGTAAAATTGACCTTTACGAAAACTCTCCTCCAGATTCACAAATGCTTCGTATACCACGGATTCAGTAGTTAAACGTTTGTATATTAATGAATCCCAAACATGCGTAAATAAGATAAAATTGTAATGCGTGTTTGATTTCTGACTCTTCCAATAAGAAAGCTGTAAAAACTATAACCCTTTTAAAAATATATATTATTTTCCTGCTTCCTGGAATGTAATATTGTTGTCATTCTATATTATGTTATTATAATTAAATAAATTAACTAGCATAATCCCCGCCCATGAGTTACAACAGCAAATGCCATGACCAGGAGCGCTGGAATCTTCTGCAATTCTTTCTCAGGTTTGATTCCAGTATTTTGCATACATTCAACAAATTGGCCATATGACTAGCAATAACTATTAAATTATCGCGTGTCCACCAAAGTATTTTTAATTCAGCTAGAACACGCCTGGTGCTCTTCTGGAAACAGCCAGCTATTGGCCAGTGTTTTTTCCATCTGAGATACAGAATACCCATGGCAGTAATGTACTATTAGTATCTCATTTTGAAGAATATTACTTAATATAAAAATGCAGTAAAAAGCAGTATTAACTTCTCCATTATTTTGTTTAGTCGGTGTACAAGTGGGATGATTGGTCGGTGTAGTTTTTGTCCCGCCCCTCCTCCACTGTGATTGGATGGCCTGGTAAAAATTGACGAGCGCTGCCTATTACGTTAAACAGTAAAAAGACAAAGACGGGCAAATCAACTCTTGAAATGTTATATTGGTAAATAGTGCATCAAAATGCAGTTTGCCTACATTAGAACATGTAACAGTCAAATGTTTTACACACCATTTACTCGTGGTAGGGAGCAGGACTACATTTCTTTCATACCAACTAACATTTTGAAAATACGAAAATTTTTGTGAATCTGAGAATTTACATCAGAGCGGCTTTACAAATGATTTACACACACACTTTAGTTCTACTCGTGTTTCATGAATGAGGCCCATTTTGTTAATTTACACACGCACAGTTCCTGTACTAGGTTTTTCTAGATTCAATCAATCAATCAATCAATCAATCAACTTTATTTATAAAGCGCTTTTACAATGCTGATTGTTTCAAAGCAGCTTCACAGTGTCAAACAGGACAATATTGCAACAAAATTAGATTTGGCTGTACAGTCGTTCTGGAGAAAACAGTGATGTTATTTTAATTTATACTTTTATTTAATTTATAAAACAATATTAGTATGGTGTTCCTAATAAACCTTTAGGTGAGAGTAAACTCCTCATGAGTTTGATGCATGTCGCTATCTGTGCCTGCGTTGTCTCACACATCCAGCACATGTATGGCTGCGCACACACACACACACACACACACACACACACACACACACACACACACACACACACACACACACACACACACACACACACACACACACACACACACACACACACACACACACACACACACACACACACACACACACACACACACACACACACACACACACACACACACACACACACACACACACACACACACACACACACACACACACACACACACACACACACACACACACACACACACACACACACACACACACACACACACACACACACACACACACACACACACACACACACACACACACACACACACACACACACACACACACACACACACACACACACACACACACACACACACACACACACACACACACACACACACACACACACACACACACACACACACACACACACACACACACACACACACACACACACACACACACACACACACACACACACACACCTACCCATCACAGGAAACATTCTGCATTTTTACTTTCTCATAAAAACTCCTCCTGTGTGATTTATAAGCCTTTTGAAAAGTGGGGCCATGGGTAATGTCCTCATATTTCACCCTCTCCTGTAATACCTGTGTCATACCCATGGCATTATACACATTTGTGTCCTCATGTCACAAAAACATGCCCACACACACACACACACACACACACTGCGTGAAACACACCATTAATGTAGAGGAACAAACGATGGCAGATGGTCCCTCCAGACACTCGGCGCAGCATCTGCTGACTCCAGCTCACAGAGAGGGACTGAAGCAGACTTCTGTCTGATCTCACACACACTTCCATCTTCAGTCCAGCTGACTGCTGAATACATCCTGGACAGATGTTGAACACTTGGATGAATTCCACGTGTTATCCGCTTGGCTTTAATCCTCATATTGATTAAAAAAAAAAAAAAAAAATCCAATAATGTGTAACAGTTAATAAAAATGTTCGGAAGTTGTTCTTGATTTGTCCCTTAAATTTGACAAACATATAAATTCGGTAGTAAATTCATGTTTTTTCCATCTTAAACATCTTTCCAAACGATTTGGAAAGAGCTTTACATGCCTTTATTAGTTCAAGGCTTGATTATGGCAATGCTCTTTATGTCGGTTTGAGTCAAACATCTCTTTCCCGTCTGCAACTTGTACAAAATGCTGCTGCTGGCTTTTTAACCAGTACTGCTAGAAGAGCACACATTACTCCGGGTTGAGCTACTCTCCACTGGCTTCCAGTGCGTTTTAGGATTTTTTTTTAAGATGTTATTGTGTGTTTTTAAAGCTCTAAATGGGCTAGCCCCTGAGTACCTGTCTGAGCTTTTAACTCTGGGTGGACAAAATCGGCGTTTGCGGTCTTCTGATCAATGCACTTTACAGGTCCCAAAGTCGAGGCATAAACCGTGGGGCGATAGGGCTTTCGCTGTTGCTGGCCCTAAGCTTTGGAACAAGCTCCCCCTGATATGCGTACTCAAACAGATTTAAAACCAAACTTAAAACTTATTGGCATTTGATACGCAGTAGCGGTGTAACATTATAACTGTCACAATTCACCAGTGTGAGTGCCCGTGATCACCACCAGAGGGCACTCCACCACGGACTGTCACTCCATCACAAACTACATTACCCATAATCCTTTCCCCGGACTCATTAGCACTTACTGTTCACACCTGTGTCTCATCACCTCATTACCTCTGCCTATATAAGCCTGGTTATCTCTGTCATTCATTGCAAAGTCTTGTTTAGTGTCACAACTGCCTTCTGTAACGAACTGCTCTGAGACAGAAGGTTGGTTGAAGATCCAAAGGCAGTATTTATTGAAGGGTAGTGATGGCCAAATGAGGCTTCCTGAACCACTGAGGCTTTCCGTCCCATTGGTTCACCAAAAGGTTCATTTACCTGAAGCCTCATGAAACAGTGTGCTCCCTAGTGACACCTGCTGTCCAAAGCAATGCATCGCACACAAATCTACTCATCCTGAACAACCAAACTGTCATAGTGTGGGCACACCCTTTTTCTATTGCCTGTGTATTAATAAAGTATTTTACTCTGCTTGTATTAACCTATGCACACACAACTCACACAAACACACAACTTTGTGTTCAACTATTCAGTAGATCTTTAGGTTAGTGATGATAGTGAATGCCCAGAATGATTGTAAATAAATTATTGTGAGTGCAGTGCTTATGGGACTGGAATTCTGGAACAGCAAATGGGAAAAGCTTTCCCTAATACAGTTCCCTAATACAGTCTAGTCTTATATTAATATTATTAATAATAATAATAGCAATAATATATATAATAATAACACTACTACTAATATAGGCTATATATATATATATATATATATATATATATATATATATATATATATATATATATGGCTAATTTACTCTAATAATCTACTGAACTATGTATAATTTACTCTAATAATCTACTAAACTAAGTATAATGTAATATAATATATAATACAAGCTATGATATATAATGATATCGCTACTACATATAACCAACACCTCAACACCAATGCAAATGCCTACTGCAAACCCCACAAGAGCCGCGAGGTTTCGAACCACTTTTATCCGAAAGCGATACTCAGAATGAAGCAATGACGTATTCAACAGAAAACGAGGCCTCGTTTGTCATCGTCACGTGATTTTCACGGAAACGATACAAGCCTCGAATCGGGGCTTCATCTGGAACGCCCCTTTTTGCTCGACACAAGCTCCGGAGTCTCGCTTCAGATGTCCCATCACTATTGAAGGGTAATCCAAAGTCGTAGTCGTAGTCAACAGAACAGGCAAAAGGTCATAACAGGAAATCAGTCCGAAAAGGCAAACAAAACAGAAGGAACAGGCAAAAGGGTAATCCACGGAGAAGGCAAGAAGTCAAAGACCAAGATACATGAAAACAGAGAAACACTCAGAAATGCAGTTGTGACACTAAACAAGACTTCGCAATGAATGACAGAGATAACCAGGCTTATATAGGCAGAGGTAATGAGGTGATGAGACACAGGTGTGAACAGTGAGTGCTAATGAGTCCAGGGAAAGGATTATGGGTAATGTAGTTTGTGATGGAGTGACAGTCCGTGGTGGAGTGCCCTCTGGTGGTGATCACGGGCATTCACACTGGTGAATTGTGACAATAACATTGTATTTTCTCTACTTTTATTTGAATATTGTATTCAAATGATGTGTTATTTATATCTGATGTGAAGCACTTTGGACACCTTGTGGCTGCTGTAAAGGGCTATAGAAATACAGTTTGATTTTGATTTGATTTTGATTTAAACTACTCTCTTAAGTCAGATCTTTTCTATCTTTAAAAGACCTCGAAAGAGTTATATATGCCTTTTTTAACTTGCTTGGACTATTGTCGGATTACCCCAGTCCTCGATTGCAAGGCTTCAAATGGTCCAGAATACCGCAGCTAGATTTTCAACTAAGGTTCGTAAACGAGAACACATTACTCCAGTATTAGTGTCTCTTAACTGGTTCCTAGTGTATTATAGAGCTGAGTTTGTTTTTAAGTCGTTAAATGGTCTGGCACCTGCATATTTGTCAGATCTTTTGATTGTAAATAAGTCAGTAAGATGTTTGCGACAGTATTACATTGGCATATCCTAGGTGAGCGTGCGTTTTCGTTTTCAGGATATGTAATAGTCTTCCATTATCTGTGAGGTCTGCATCATCAATAGATTAATTTAGATCGAGCCTTACTTAAAGTACAGTCTTACTTTTTAAATCAAGCATTTCATTATAACTCATGGTTTGTTTTTAAGCTTAAAGCTCCACTGTGTGATATTTTCCTCCATCTAGCGGTGTAAAGGTTTATGACCATCCAGTGAATATTAGTTTCTGTTCCTCTCAATTCTGATTTCGTTTTAACTCCTACGGTGGCCGATTTAGTCCAAGATTAACATGGCTTCCAGTTCAACCTCATCCATGAGTGCCATCGAGTGTTAAAACGCGAAAGGCGAAGCTTGAATTTACGGGTATGTCCCTCTTTGGCTACTGTACTTTCAAGATGGAGGAGCAACATGGCGACCGGCATCTGAACCCCTCACCCGTATGTATTTTCAACGGCGTATTATAAACTTACGAGAATACTTTATTACTTGAAAGAAGTAAATATACATTAATGAGCACACATATAAGTGTTTTAGCTAGGAATAAACAGAAAAAGTTACACAGTGTAGCTTTAAATTTAGCGATGTATTTTTTAATTCTCTTTATTGTTTTGTTTATATTATTATTTATTATTCTTATTTTTATTACTGTTCTTTGTACTGCACAGTTGTCAACTTTTATAGTGTTTATCTGTGCTTTATAAATAAATAAATGAAATGAACAGCAGCTTAAACTACATTTAACTCATGAATCAAAACACAAGCACAAATAAAAAGAGATATTCTGTGCACGTTACCACAACTTATATTGCTTGCTAGTTAAAAATTCAAATGTATTGAGTTGCAAAAATGATGCATTCATTTACATAAGCTACAGCAATAATACATAGTCAAAGTATTTCTTGATAATCAAAATGATAAACGAATAAAAGTAGTGATAATTTGCAGGTTAGGCCTAAATGTTCCACTATATTCTTCACAGTATTAAATGCATTCATCACTATATTCCTATCGTTCATCACACACACGAACGATGACACTTCACACGTGTTCTCTAACCTGACATGACAGTCATCCAGTAAAGGGCAGAAGGCTGTCATGTCTATATTTATCAGCTGAAAAGGCATTCAGGACGGTCCTCGTACGACACACACGACAGTCGGTGAAGATCAGAGACGCTTATGAGAGTTGTGTGTGTTAGATAAATGATCCGAGGTCACTCACGTCTCCACGGCTGTCAACACATGTTCATACTTGCATTTACTTCCAATTTAAGGTGAACATTTTCTTTTTTTGGGGAGAATATTTCAATTACATGACACTACTGTACTCACTATAGAAATGTAATATGCAAAATGACCGTGCAATAGGTAAAATGGCAATGTGTTTCTGAATTTGGTGAGTAAAATGCTAATTCAAGTTCAATAATATAATTAGCATTTGATATTTTCTGCACTAGTTTTAACATCCCTTACGAAACAAAAATATATTGCAGTATATTTGAAAATATCATGTAATAGATTAGGCAATATATATTTACATATAATATTTATATTTTCCAATGTATTGCAATATTGAAAGCGGCAATCATTTGTATATTTTGCCATGTATTACATGAATATAAAATATATTGTATAATACAATCAATATATATATATTTACAGTATATTATAATATATTTCAAGTAATATAGTGGTAAATGTATTTTCCTTTCGTAAGGGATATTACACATTGCACTGCCATTTTGCATATTACATTTCAAATTGAGTATTGCTATAAATGCATAAGAAAAAAGAAAGAAACCCCATTTTGGCTCAGAATGCATTTTTAAAAAAATCACATTTTGCTACAATTATCACACAGAAATACGATGAAAATGTCTTACCCGTGACTCTGAATGTGTTTAGGAAAACAAACATTTAAATGATCACTTTGCTACAATTTTTGCTTGGACATTTTAAACATATCTAATCATTTAAGGTAAAGCGTTGAACTTATGTATTTAATTTAAATATAAAAACTAGTGTGGGAAATGGCATATGTAAATTAAATAGAATTTTAATTTTGCACCAAACGTAAAATGTACATTTAAATTTAGAAACGCATTGCCATTTTGCATATTACATTTCAAATTGAATATTGCTACCCATAAGCTTCCACACTCTATAGCACAATATTCATAATGTAATGTGTGCCTTTGTCTTCTGCTCATCAAGCATGCATTTATTTAATCAAAAATGAAGAAAAAAGAGTAATTGAATTGTGTAATATTATAACACTTTAAAATAATGGTTTTCTATTTTAGTTACTTTAAAATATAATTTATTCGAGTGATCAAAGCTGCATTTATCATCATTATTCCAGTCTTCAGTGTCAGTTTACAACATTGTTTTGTATTTATTTTTATTCAAAAGTGGTTTACTGAAAAGGTTTCTTAAAGATACTGCTGTAAATATAGAGCGCCCTTACTCAGGCTACACACTGTAAAATTAAAGGTTAACAACAGAGCCCAACTATTAGCCTCAATTAAGTTATTTATTTTTAGATATAATAATCAACACTCCTAAGCTTCACATTAGGCAGTTTTTGCATTAACTTCTAAATCTGATTAAAAATTCCTCCCCCTCCCTTTAATTCTAGTTGAAATGTAATCATTTATAGCCTACACGGCTGTCAAATAATGACAGATTTATTTAAACATGCATTATATAAACAAGACATCACTAACAGGTTAAGTAGAATATAATGAATATTTAGGCTAATATAGTGCATATATTTAGCTAAATAATTAGTTTCTCTCAGGGTGCGAACTGCGAGGGAGCTGGGGTGAGCTCGGTTACTTGATTTTAAAAGTAACTAAGATTACAAGATATTTTATTAGTTACATTCAGCAGTTGCCGACAACACCCCTGCCGCCTCAACATAGAAATGATGACCGTTTTTGCCAAAACTCATGCATTTTTAACAGTAACGACAACAATGTATCTGCTGACATTTTAAGCTGAAATTAAAAAAATATTTCCTGAAAAAAAAATTCTCCTCGAGACACAAGAAGAATGCAAAAAAACATTATACACAAAATTGCGAGGGAGCTGGGGTGAGCTCGGCTCCCCTAAATAATAATAATAATAATAATTAAAGGGTTACTTCAGCGATTAGCATATGGCTTTGTATCAGTAGAAACCCTGGAGTATATTCAAATGATCGTGCTTTCCCCCCTCATATCCCCCTGAGACAAGAGATTTATGCATTTTATTTCTGGAAAAATTCCTCTCGTGACACAAATTGACGATATTTGCGTCACGAGAGGAATGATTGCCCAGAGGCTAAAGACTACAGCCCGCAGAGGGAGCCATTTCCGCATGTTTTCAACTCGCGCATGGGGAATGGAGATCACATGGATGGCGAGTTACCTATTCAATAGGAAGCAGCGTGTGTTCTTTAATGGTCAATATTCATCTACTAAGACAATACATTGTGGTGTGCCCCAGGGTAGCTGCCTTGGGCCTTTGCTATACTTGATCTTTACAAATGATTTACCTTTTGTTGTGAAACATTCAACTGTTGTTATGTATGCAGATGATTCCACACTGTACTGTTCTGCAAAAAATCCTCATGATGTTTCAAATCTATTAAATCATGATTTGCAGAATATAAGCAAGTGGGTAAAAGATAACAAATTAGTTTTAAATGTAGACAAATCAACATCTATGTTTTTCTGGAAAAGATTGAAATTAACTACCCAGCCATCTTTGAACTTGTCAGTCAATGGGCTGCAGCTAAGACAAGTGACGCAAGCCAGGTTACTGGGCGTCACCTTGGATTCTTACTTGTCTTTTTCAGCTCATATTGATGGAATGATTGCTAAAATGGGGAAGGGTATTGCAATGTCCAGAAAATGTATGTCATATATTCCTATGTCCATAGCTAGACAGGTGGTCCAGTCTCTTGTTTTGTGCCATTTAGAAAACTGTCCAATTACATGGTCGTCTACATCACAAAAACATCTTCGTAAGCTTCAAGTGGCACAAAATAGGGCGGCAAGGACTGTCCTCCAGTGCTCTTTAAAAACTAACGTGGCCCTGATGCATAAACGTCTTTCTTGGCTCACAGTTGACGACAAAATTAAATTACGATTACTTTTAATGTTGTGAAATTTAGCATTTATGAAACAGCCACAGTTTCTCTCTGAGCAGTTTGTTTTTGTAGGAAGTGGACACCTACACGCCACCAGGCAGGGACTAGGTGGTGATATAAAACTTCCGCTTCCCAGGACAAATTTTTTGAAACGCACATCACTTTACAGAGCAAGATCTATTTGGAATAGACTTTCTATCTCATCACGCAGAATTCAGAACAAATACAAATTTAAGAGGACAGTAACCAAGGAACTGCTGCAAATAATCTAATGCCAGCTGTAAATTGTCTTTTTTTCTTTCTTTTTTTCTCTCTCTCTTCTCTCTGCATGTAAGCGCAATGTTTGAATTATTTTTATTGTAATTTGTGTTGATTATTGTTTTGTGTGATTTTATGTTGTGAATAATTTTAAAAGAGGACCCCAGGAAGATTAGCTGCCATTAAATGGGCCGCTAATGGGGATCCTAATAAAACAATAAAACAATAAAACACTCACAGCACAGCTCAGCTACAGGCACTCATTTAAACGGATGCTGAGCAATGTAAGTGTTTTAACTTCTCAAATTAATTTCTATGAAAGTTAAGCTTCCAAAGGTATGAACTGAAAACGCGTTGTGAATGTATGCCGCGAATGTGGTCGCGATTACCTCAGCTCTCATTAGGAGAGCTCATCAACTCATTTATGACGTTAAATGTAATCTGACTCCTAATCTGAGTCTGCTGTGAGACTCACGCGGCGACTTGATCGTTATATTGAACACATACGTTCAGTATTTAATTGTACTTTCTGAACTCAATCACTGTAATCCAGTAGTGGTGGCTTTGGGCGTGGCCTCTCAGGGCAGCGAAGCATTCTGGGAGATGTAGTCTTTCATCCCCATGAGACAAAAATACATTTTCTGTCTTTTCTCAGTCTAGAAAGCACCAAATTCAAAAATAATTTCACATTTCTACTGCATTAATGACCCAGTTTAAATACAGATTCATCTTCCCAGCGCTGAAGAACCCCTTTAATTACATTTATTTTAATTTAATTAGATTAAAGTAATTTATCCAAGTCACTGTAAGTTACTATTTTAGTAATTTTCCTTAGAAAAAAAAAACAAAACATATATATATTCCCTTTCACAATTTTGACGTGCGAATAATTCGCGCGATGATTTTTCCCCCCCGATCAGCCGTGTGTGTAATGAGCGCTTCCACACCGAACGCGAATGTGCTGATGCGAAAAAACGACATTTATTTTTTCCGTTTCGATGTCGATTTTTTTTTTACTCTAGCGGGGAAAAATGGCTTCAACCAATCACATAAAAGGAAACAAAGGTGACGAAATGTCCAGTTGATGTCACGAGCTATTCAATCAACTTTAACCTTTGCCAGGCATGGCGTTTCTCATGAGATTACAGCTGCAGCTGTGTTTGCCCACTGTATGCTACAGACAGCAATAACTTATAACCTTTTATAAATAGTTGAATTTTTTCTAAACATTGTGTCCGCGATTATGGAAAGTGAACGTGTTGCCATCAGTAGGCTACGTCTGTGGCACTGAAATGTTCACATTGTGACTCGACTGGAAGTGCGCGGTTTGTCTCGTCAGATGCGCTGCCGTCTCTGGAGGAGATCCTCAAATTGTCCCACAGACTTTAGAAAGTAAGGGCAGAACCGGCCATGAGAAAGTTTTAGCTCCTGTAGAGATTAGCATCCTCCCCTTCAGACTCTCTGTTCTATAAGACTGGCTGCACCCAAAACCTTCTTCTCGGTCCGTTAAATAAAATGAAGAGCTCGTTTTCACTGAATGATGAAGTGTCCGTGTTTTCTCAGCTGTCGCCGTGAATGTTTTGGACTGTTGGAGCTCTGAAACGTGGCAAATTTGTGTCGCGGCTGATGTGAAATATTCGCTTATTCGTTACGCTTTTCCGTTACACGTCCGGTGTGAAAGGACCTTTAGTCGTAACCTCTTAAACTCTGCAGAGCCTGTACAGAGTCCGAGAGTTTAAGAGGCTAAGACTAAGGGTGAAGGGAATGGGCATCAGTAAAAGAACTATGCAGGCAGAACAACCACAATATCATCAGAGTACAGAAAGTGCAGAGCACCTCCAGAGCTCGAGTGGATGAGAGATCGACGGAGAGAGCAATTATCCAACCCATTTCAAAAAGCTCACCACAATCCCCTTGTTCCTGGAAACTCTGCCGTCTCTCTGAGCTCAACTTGAGGAATCTTTTCTTCTGTGTCTGCTGTACGGCTGTTTTCAGACAGAATCATTCACCAGAGCTTACATAAACTTCCCACACAATCTCTTCAACAAACAGCGCCTGGAAACAAATTTTCATAATTGCAGCATCGCCCTTCAAATGAGTGGATTCCTGTTATGCTGCTGTGAAACTTTCCTTCATGCTGGTTATTATGTGTCACTATGCCATTATTATCCACATTAATACCACATCATGCCCGTATCATTACATTTAATAGATCTTCCACCGGGTGATCGGTATGTATTGTCGACAATAATATCATAATTGATAAAAAGCGTGATGTGTGTAAGTGATTTTACCAACACTGCTCTATGACTGACAGCTGAAGGATTTAAGGGTTGCACAGATGGAGAATGAAACACGCCTGCAGGTCATATTGGCTGTATTTGAACTCCTGCCCTCCCTTCAGTTTTTCTTCTGTAAAAAAACATCTCTATTATCAGAACAATCTCTGTATGAGGAGCGCGTACAGAGAAAGGCTTCAAACGTCACCGAGCAAGACGTGAGACCTGCTGCTTTCACAGGTTTGAACACTGCTGGGTGAGGGAAAGTGACATGGAAAACCTGTGAGACAAGTGTGCGTGTGTGAGTGTGTGTATGTGTATGTGTGTGTGTGTGTGTGTGTATATGTGTGCCCTTGTTTATATTACATTGTGGGGACCAGCCAGCAGTCCCCACTTTTCAAAAGGCTTAGAAAATCACACAGGATGAGTTTTATTGATAAAGTAAAAATGCAGAATGTTTCCTGTGATGGGTAGGTTTAGGGGCAGTGTGTGTGTGTGATGGGTAGGTTTAGGGGCAGTGTGTGTGTGTGTGTGTGTGTGTGTGTGTGATGGGTAGGTTTAGGGGTAGGGGCAGTGTGTGTGTGTGTGTGTGTGTGATGGGTAGGTTTAGGGGCAGTGTGTGTGTGTGTGTGTGTGTGTGTGTGTGTGTGTGTGTGTGTGTGTGTGTGTGTGTGATGGGTAGGTTTAGGGGTAGGGGCAGTGTGTGTGTGTGTGTGTGTGTGTGTGTGTGTGTGTGTGATGGGTAGGTTTAGGGGTAGTGTGTGTGTGTGTGTGTGTGTGTGTGTGTGTGTGTGTGTGTGTGTGTGTGTGTGTGTGTGTGTGTGTGTGTGTGTGTGTGTGTGTGATGGGTAGATAGGGGCAGTGTAAGGGGATATAAAATACGGTTTGTACAGTATAAAAACCATTATGCCTATAAAATGTCCTCATATGTCACAAAAACAAACGTGTGTGTGTGTGTGTGTGTGTGTTATGGATGTGTGAACTGTTTCCCTCAACACGATATATCAATAGTCTATTGACATGAGAATTACAGCACCAAAGGCAAGAGCAAAACAGAAAGATGGAAGCGTATCGATCAGGATAATGGAAGGCAAAAAATTATGCCGTTGATATTTTTAGATAATTGGTAACATAATGTCACAAGTCACACAAACACTGATGATCTCTTCCTCACGGCTCCTGTTAGTGGGTGGGATATATTAGGCAGCAAGTGAACATTTAGTCCTCAGAGTTGATGTGTGTGAAGCAGGAGAAATGGGCAAGTGTAAGGATTTGAGCGAGTTTGGCCAGATTGTGACGGCTAGACGACTGGGTCAGAGCATCTCCAAAACTGCAGCTCTTGTGGGCTGTTCCCGGTCTGCAGTGGTCAGTATCTATCAAAAGTGCTCCAAGGAAGGAACAGTGGCTGACCAGTCAGGGTGACCTCTGACCCCTGACCCCACCGAAAGCACCAACAGTGGCCTGTGAGCATCAGAACTGGACCACGGGGCAATGGAAGAAGGTGGCCTGGTCTGAGGAATCACGTGTTCTTTTACATCACGTGGATGGCCGGGTGTGTGTGTGTGGCTTACCTGGGGAACACATGGCCCCAGGATGCACTATGGGAAGAAGGCGAGCCGGCGGAGGCAGTGTGATGCTTACGGCAATGTTCTGCTGTTTAATTTTCACTTATACAAATTCACAAGTAAATAGCAAGTAACAATTTAATTTAAATGTGACATCTAAAGGGTAAAGCATTTTCTTGTAAAGCACTCCACATTTTGTTTTGTTTTGTTTACAATTTATGTTTGTGTATATGTTTTATTTGATGCACACATTATTTAGATTTTTAGGGAGAGATATGAGATTTCTTGATTGATTTCTGTGGTTTTATACAGTATCTTTAATGCCGATCATGAGTTTATATGTGAAAGTGGCTTGTATGTGATGGGAGAAAATCTTCCTCTTCTGTAATTACAGCTCAATATGAAACGACGGCAATCTCACCACAAAATTACTCTCCTAAAAAGCAAGGCAAGATAATGTCTGTGATTTCTGCATATGCCACAGAGCCCTCTTTGCACAGCACAGACTCTAATTATGACCAATATCTCCTTTCAATGTTTCTCTTTCAATTACAGTACTGTATAAATGAAATTAAAGCTTGTAGTCTGTAATTACATCTAAAAGAATATCCAAAAGCATCAAAATGACAGCAATTAGAGAAAGGAAACTCCCACACATGAATGGAAAGTAAAAGATTCAGGGAATATTTGTGGAATAAATGCATTTAGACCTTATATATCCATCAAGTTTCAGATCCGTTCTTCAAAGAGTGAGTGACGTGTGTTTTAGCGGATCAGAGCCCTTTCTCAAAACCACATTTAATTCACCTGCACAAACCGCTCAGTCACTGGGATACTTGCTTATCATGAAGGGAATCATTTTAGAAATCATATACACTACCAAAGATCTGGACATGCTCTATCATCCTTTATTATTACTATTTCACACAATGAAACAAAATCAGGTGTGTCACGGAATTCATCTGGTACTACTGGATGGACAGACGGACGTACAGATAGATACTTAGATAGATGAAGGGACAGAAGGACGGAAAGACGGATAGATACTTGGATTGATGGACGGATGGATAACTGGACACATGGACTGATACTTGGATAGATGGAGAGAAGAACAGATGGATAGATATATGGATAGATGAACGGATGGGATACTTGGCTAGATAG
The DNA here is from genome assembly GCF_024679245.1 of Pseudorasbora parva. NCBI lineage: Eukaryota > Metazoa > Chordata > Actinopteri > Cypriniformes > Gobionidae > Pseudorasbora > Pseudorasbora parva. Next base: position 2,023,151 of record NC_090174.1, read on the forward strand.
ACGGATAAATGGATGGATGGATGGATGGATGGATGGATGGATGGATGGATGGATGGATGGATGGACAGATGGATGGATGGATGGATGGATGGATGGATGGATGGATGGATGGATGGATGGATGGATGGATGGATGGATACTTGGATAGATGGATACTTGGATAGATGGACAGATGGACGGATGGATGGATGGATGGATGGATGGATGGATGGATGGATGGATGGATGGATGGATGGATGGATGGATGGATGGATGGACAGATGGATGGATATATACTTGGATGGATGGACAGATGGATGGATGGATGGATGGATGGATGGATGGATGGATGGATGGATGGATGGATGGATGGATGGATGGATGGATGGATGGATACTTAGATGGATGGATAGATACTTGGATGGATGGATGGATGGATGGATGGATACTTGGATAGATACTTGGATAGATGGATGGATGGATGGATGGATGGATAGATGGATGGATGGATGGATAGATACTTGGATAGATGGATGGAAGGATGGATGGATGGATTTTTCTTCTTGATCACAACAGAGGTCTGTCTTTGAGCACAAATCTTCACCGATGTGATAGTGCAGCTGATCTAATGTTTGATAAAAAAAGAACATTTGAACCGTTTCTCTACTCTGGGTTCAGTGAAAATCAATTCACCGACATCCGGAAAAGCCGCTGCGGACGAGCACACACTGGTCTGAGAGGAAAATCCCCACACTGTAAAAAAATATTTAAAAATAAGTTACCTGGCTGCCTTAAAATTAATACAAGTTAATCCAATGAACATTTTTGAGAATCGACAACCGTTATTAAAATATTATTTAAGGATTGTGTAAGTATATTGGGTAATTGTGTGTTTTATTTGTGATGACGCAGCCAAATTGTGCTATTTTAATGATTTATCACATTTTTTATGTGGCTCAGATACAATAATATTTTGAGTTTCTATTTTTGAGTTTCTATTAATTAAACCATTTTCCTTCATTGTATCAACTCAAATTTTTAATTTCAATAAATTAACACATTTTAAGGCAACCAGGTTACTTACTTTTTTAAGTTAAACCAGCAAAATTTAATTTTTACAGTGCAGTCATTTATCCAGCCGGTTATTCTCGGCCTCCTGTGAGACGACTGCTGAAGAGAACGTTAAAAAAACATATCCAGGAAATTAATCTGGAAGTCCTTCCCTCGTGTCTTCCGATTAATCAACTGATTTTATCAGTCCGTCGTCTGACGGCATCAGGGTGTGTGATGAGCACATTCACGGTTCCTTCTCACACACAGCGAGACCTTTTTTTACCACAAAAAGGTTCATAGTTGTACCAAACCTTGAGCCTTTTTGAACCAAAAAGGGTCAAAAGGTACGCATTTGTACTCAAAGGTACTAATATGCACCTTTTAGGAGCAAAAAAGGTACAAAGATGTCCTTTTAAGGGTACTGCCCCAGTGACAAGGGTGTTTTTCGACATCATTTTCTCTGTGTGCATGATATAGTGAAGAAATGAATCAGATTGATTGATGTGATCTACATTTACATTATGCATTTAGCAGACGCTTTTATCCAAAGCGACTCACAACTCTGGAGTACAGGAAGCGATCTGTCAAGAAGAGGCAAAGAAACGCAAAAAGTGCCCTAAATACCAAGATCTGTATTTACTCAGCTCTTGTCAGAATATGAGTCTGATGCTCATTGGGCTGTGATTATGGGGCGTGTTTCAACCCAACCAGGAAAGACCTCGATTGGACAGAACGACAACCAATCAGAGCAGCGAAGCGACGCATTGTCAAATGTGTCAAAACAGAACTCAACTGTACTGTGTTGCCAAGTCCGTGTTTTTTTCCCGCGGGTTGTTTTCTATGTCCGCGGGTTGAAGCGACCTCTATTATGTGATATATAGACCCATGAGTACGAAATTTTAGCAGCAACCTCGCCAAAATAACACACATTTTACCCCCCAAACACCCCCCGAGAAGCTATTGTTGAGGGCTAGTATTGTAAAAACTTGGCAACCCTGTCTGCACACACGCTGGAATAAATGATCTTAGTCGGTGTTGTAAAAAAAAAAAAAAAAAAAAAAATTTAATGATACACAGAGCACTTACCTGACATGATCATCATTTCTGAGAAAAATTGTAAAGGATGCAGTGATGCAGATACAAACAAGCTCTCCGTTTAGGATTAGAACAAATATAACCCAACCCCTTTGATGACGTGATGATTACGATACTGTTGATCATCTGTCAATCATCGGCTAAAGCCCGCCCTGATGATCTCATTGGTCAGTTTCTGTCGATCATCTGTCCGTCATCGGCTAAAGCCCGCCCTGATGATCTCATTGGTCAGTTTCTGTCGATCATCTGTCCGTCATCGGCTAAAGCCCGCCCTGATGATCTCATTGGTCAGTTTCTGTCGATCATCTGTCCATCATCGGCTAAAGCCCGCCCTGATGATCTCATTGGTCAGTTTCTGTCGATCATCTGTCCGTCATCGGCTAAAGCCCGCCCTGATGATCTCATTGGTCAGTTTCTGTTGATCATCTGTCCATCATCGTCTAAAGCCCGTCCTGATGATCTCATTGGTCAGTTTCTGTTGATCATCTGTCCGTCATCGGCTAAAGCCCGCCCTGATGATCTCATTGGTCAGTTTCTGTTGATCATCTGTCCGTCATCGTCTAAAGCCCGTCCTGATGATCTCATTGGTCAGTTTCTGTTGATCATCTGTCCGTCATCGTCTAAAGCCCGCCCTGATGATCTCATTGGTCAGTTTCTGTTGATCATCTGTCCATCATCGGCTAAAGCCCGCCCTGATGATCTCATTGGTCAGTTTCTGTTGATCATCTGTCCATCATCGTCTAAAGCCCGTCCTGATGATCTCATTGGTCAGTTACTGTTGATCATCTGTCCGTCATCGTCTAAAGCCCGCCCTGATGATCTCATTGGTCAGTTTCCGTTGATCATCTGTCCGTCATCGTCTAAAGCCCGCCCAATGATCAATGATCTCATTGGTCAGTTTCTATTCAGGGATAATTACTCCTCTATGGATCGAGTCCAGACCGAACTGCCCGACCTAAAAACATTGTGGGCAGGGCCAAGTTCGGCTGGCATCCAGGCTAAAGATTTGTATACTACTCAGAGTAGCAAAAACCAGAAAAAGGGAAGGAAAAAAAGAAAAAGTAGTTCAGGACGAGTTAAAAGAGTTTTTTTTTTTTTTTTTTTTTAAGGAGAAGATTATGGAAGAGATGGGTTTTTACCTGTCTTTTGAATGAAGCGAGTGATTCTGCCTGATCTGGAGAAGATCTTAGAGAGCTGTGGTTTGTCTTCTGTTATTCAACACTGTTTGCTGTTCAGAAAGGAAAATCTGTGATCTGATTCATCACTGAAACAAAAATAGTCATTGTTAACACTCAGCCGCTGGTCAAAACGTCATGAAGAAACTACATTCAGAATAATGTGATGATTCATTCTCACTCAGACTAGTGAGAACTTTACAGAAGTCAGGGTCTTTTTTTATGTTGACTGCAACAGATTACCTTCTGAAAAAGAACTTGAGCATGGATTCAAAAAGAGACACTGTAAAAAAAAAGTTGGTTATTGTTGGTTTACCTTAAAAAAGTAATCAACCTGGTTGCCTTAAAATTTTGAGTTTATTGAAATTAAAAATTTGAGTTGATACAATGAAGGAAATTGGTTTAATAAATAGAAACTCAAAATATTATTGTATCTGAACCACATAAAAAATGTGATAAATCATGACAATAGCACAATTTGGCTGCGTCATCACAAATAAAACACACACAATTACCCAATATGCTTACACAATCGTTTAATAATATTTTAATAAAGGTTGTCGAATCTCAAAATATTTCATAGTATTAACTCAAAATTTAAACTCAACCAATTTTAAGGCAACCAGGTAACTTTTTTTCTAAATAATTTTTTACAGTATTTATTACAGAAATATGAAAGCTTTACGGCACAAAAAAATAAAAATAATAATAATTAAACAACAGTTTGGACTCCAACCCCCTCGCAGTTGTGTTTATAAAAACTGTAAAAAAAAGAAAATGTAACAAAAAAGTAAGTGTTCATGCATTTTCATTTTAAGTTTAGTCAACCTGAAATGTCAAGTTGTACCAAGTTGACTTGGATATTCAAATATTCAAATTCAAAAAATTCAAATTTTTTACACTTTATAAGACTTCATTATGACTTTAGTCTTCCATTTAGAAATGTAAACCCTAACACTCAAAATAATTAATTTGTGAGTAGAACCAACTCAAATCAAACAAATAATTTCAAACACACTTTCTGTTTCTTTTGAGTTCTCAAAACTGAACTTGTTTCTTTTCATTTAGACAAACTTAATTTTACCTGAAACCAAAACAGCCTTGACCCATTGAGGCATGGACTCCACTAGACATTTACAGCATTAACTTCTGGAGCAGTTTGAGCTCCAGTAGCTCGTCTGTTTGATCGGACCCCACGGGCCAGCCTTCGCTCCCCACGGTCATCAATGAGCCTTGGCCGCCCATGACCCTGTGGCCGGTTCTCCACTGGTCCTTCCTTGGAGCACTTTTGATAGATACTGACCACTGCAGACCGGGAACAGCCCACAAGAGCTGCAGTTTTGGAGATGCTCTGACCTAGTCGTCTAGCCGTCATACATTTTGACTTTTTTGATGGATAGATGCACTTTTATGATGATAGATGCACTTGATGCAATCTGGCCCTTGTCAAACTCGCTCAAATCCTTACGCTTGCCCATTTCTCCTGCTTCTAACACATCAACTTTGAGGACAAAATGTTCACTTGCTGCCTAATATATCCCACCCACTAACAGGAGCCGTGATGAAGAGATCATCAGTGTTATTCACTTCACCTGTCAGGGTCATAATGTTATGCCTGACCAGTATATATATATAAATAAAGTGGAACATAAAAAACATGAACGCTGTTGATGAAGGATGTGTTAATAGCCATTTCACTGTTACTAAGCAACCTGATCATGCACAAACCGCTTCACATGTTACTATTTTAGTGATCTGATTGCAGGTAATCAAAGAACATCTGACTCTTACACACGTTTCTATTCAGACCAGTAAAGACAGAAAGTCATTTGCTGGCACACCTTTGAATTCAGAAACACGTGCTTCTTTAACTGGAGCGGACGCGTGAAACACATCAGCTCTAAGTTTTGTGTGTTTTAAGTAATAGCTCAAATATTTTCCTTTTTTAAATAATAAGGAATGAGTTGAGCCATAAAGTTTTAGTCGTGGATGTGTGGTGTACCTCACAGTATTATGAGCAAGTTATATTATCGTTTAATTGGTTTAGAGTTTTATTTAATGTTTTATGTGTATTTAGTAGTAGTTTTGCTACCTCACATCTGGATATGAGACAACACATGACACATAGTGCCCCCCCCCCCCCCACACACACACACACACACACAGAAGCTGACCCATTACAGAAAACATTCTGCATTTTTACTTTCTAAAAATAAAAAAATATATTTTTTTATATGCATTTTGAAAAGTGGGGACATGGGTAATGTCCTCATATTTCACCCTCTTCTGTAATACCTGTGTCATACCCATGGCATTACACACATTTGTGTCCTCATATGTCACAAAAACATACCCATACACACACACACACACACACACACTTGTGAAAGCATGTGTGTGTCTTTGTCGTACTGTACTTTATCTAGTGCAAATGATTTGAGGGCGCCGCTGTAAAGCCTGCAGGGCAGGAGCCAATTAAAATCCTCCAGCCGGCTTCCACTAATCCACAACCTGTGTGTATTCAGCGGCCAGAGATCTGGGAGCACCGGAAACCTCAACAAAGGGACATTGTGTCTGACAGTAGACATCTGGGCTGCATAATAAATGATTGAGATGTGCGCATGAATATTCGGCTACACAAAATGTCTACTCCGGATATCTCCCGGAAACTCTTCTTGCATATGAACTTTAATGGTAAGAAGCACAATGCAGTGTAATTAACATCAAGTATTCCAGAGACCAGTTTATCTCTCTAACTACCGGTGTGGAAGAAGATGTGCGATTGGACCACTTTTTCATTGTATGGACAAAAAACAACAACATTAAGCCAGTATATATGCACGCCAGTTTGGAGCGACTTGAGAAAATGACAGTGTAACAAGTTCGATATGATAAGGAAGGAAGAGGACACAGGGGTTGGCTGGACTGTTGATGCTACTTCTTTTTATTCTCTTTCTCAAAGTCAACAACACACTCAGGCGTGTGCCTTCAGTCAAACTCATATACGACAATAGCTTCCGGTTCGCGGCACTTCCGGCTTCCGGGTCAATCTCAGGGTCCTGTGTTGCGCATCAACAGTCCGACTCTCTCTCTCCTCGGTCTCCGGTTCCACCGATGTCTTATACCCTCTCCGCGCTCATTACTGGAACGAGAGACAGGTGTTATTAATCTGCTTCCAACCCACTCACTTACCGCCATGGATGGATGGATGGATGGGTGGATGGATGGACATTTTTGTTAGCTGGGATTATAAATTCTTTCCTAAAACAAGTGTGAGGCCCTAACCTGTTTAATGCACCAGAAGCGGTGCTCATGAAGAAGGCTCTGTGCTCGCTGTAGAGTTGTCGAAGCGAGGCTGAACTGTTCCTCCATTACTGCAGTTGGGCTGCTGTATAAACTTTCCCAAGAGCTAAAGATGACGCTCAGAGGTCTGAAGTAAAGCTGGTCGGGTCACCTCGTGTCTCTGGAGCTTCTGTTCATGTTCAGCTGCTCGCTCCCACCCGTTTGACTCACATAGCGCTCTGAACTTGGTCCAAGATGTGCCTGAAGCAAAACCATTGCCAGACGATCTCGAAACTCGCACGTGATGGGCAACGAGATGCTCTCAGTTAGTGCACATGGGCCGACTGAGAAACACACAGGCTGTTATTACAACATGAAGTGTGTCTGCTGAGCGATTGTGTGAGAATAAAAAGAAATGAATTGCTCACTCTCACATGTGGACTAATTCCCTGTACTCTGGCCTGCCTCAGACTACAACCTTTCACCTGCAAATTGTCCAAAATTCTGCAGCGAGACTTCTAACAGACACAAAAAGAGAGATCACATTTCTCCTATTTTAAAGACTTCAGTTTTTGTCTACAAGGATCTATCTGGTGTTGCACCAAAATACATAAGTGACCTTTTGATTCCTTACACTCTTAGGCCTTGTAATCAGCTTCTTTTAACTGTCCCACGTTTTCGCTGTAAAACTAAGGGTGTTCAGCAGCCTGACGTGGTCATCCTCAGCTCTAGTCAGAATATGAGTCTGATGCTCATTGGGCTGTGATCATGGGGCGTGTTTCAACCCAACCAGGAAAGACCTCGATTGGACAGACCGACAACCAATCAGAGCAGCGAAGCGACGCATTGTCAAACGTCAACAGAGCTCAACTGCACTGTGTTGCCAAGTCCGCGTTTTTTTCCGCGGGTTGTTTTCTCTGTCCGCGGGATGAAGTGACTATTATGTGATATATAGACCCATGAGAGCGAATTTTAGCAGCAACCTTGCCAAAATAACACACATTTTACCCCCAAACGCAATTTTTTTCTCTCTGGAGAACCCCCCGAGAAGCTATTGGGCTTGTTTAGGGCTAGTAGTTGGCGGGTTTTGTTGTAAAAATTTGGCAACCCACTCTGCACGCAAGCTGAAATAATCTTTGCTGGTGTTGTAAAAAAATAAAATAATTGAATGATACACAGAGTACTTACCCAACATGATCATCATTTCTGAGAGAAATAGTGAAGGTTATGCAGATACAAACAAGCTCTCCGTTTAGGATTCAAACTAATATAATCCAAGCCCCTTTGATGACGTGATGATTACTGTACTGTTGATCATCTGTCCGTCATCGGCTAAAGCCCGCCCTGATGATCTCATTGGTCAGTTTCTGTTGATCATCTGTCCATCATCGTCTAAAGCCCGCCCTGATGATCTCATTGGTCAGTTTCTGTTGATCATCTGTCCATCATCGGCTAAAGCCCGCCCTGATGATCTCATTGGTCAGTTTCTGTTGATCATCTGTCCATCATCATCTAAAGCCCGCCCTGATGATCTCATTGGTCAGTTCCTGTTGGTCATCTGTCCGTCATCGTCTAAAGCCCGCCCTGATGATCTCATTGGTCAGTTCCTGTTGATCACCTGTCCGTCATCGGCTAAAGCCCGCCCTGATGATCTCATTGGTCAGGTACTGTTGATCATCTGTCCGTCATCGGCTAAAGCCCGCCCTGATGATCTCATTGGTCAGTTCCTGTTGATCATCTGTCCATCATCGGCTAAAGCCCGCCCTGATGATCTCATTGGTCAGTTTCTGTTGATCATCTGTCCGTCATCGTCTAAAGCCCCCCCTGATGATCTCATTGGTCAGTTACTGTTGATCATCTGTCCGTCATCGGCTAAAGCCCCCCCTGATGATCTCATTGGTCAGGTACTGTTGATCATCTGTCCGTCATCGGCTAAAGCCCGCCCTGATGATCTCATTGGTCAGTTTCTGTTGATCATCTGTCCATCATCGGCTAAAGCCCGCCCTGATGATCTCACATTGGTCAGTTTCTGTTGATCATCTGTCCACCATCGTCTAAAGCCCGCCCTGATGATCTCATTGGTCAGTTTCTGTTGATCATCTGTCCACCATCGTCTAAAGCCCGCCCTGATGATCTCATTGGTCAGTTTCTGTTGATCATCTGTCCATCATCGTCTAAAGCCCGCCCTGATGATCTCATTGGTCAGTTTCTGTTGATCATCTGTCCGTCATCGGCTAAAGCCCGCCCAGATGATCTCATTGGTCAGTTTCTGTTGATCATCTGTCCATCATCGGCTAAAGCCCGCCCTGATGATCTCATTGGTCAGTTATTGTTGATCATCTGTCCATCATCGTCTAAAGCCCGCCCTGATGATCTCATTGGTCAGTTTCTGTTGATCATCTGTCCGTCATCGTCTAAAGCCCGCCCTGATGTTCTCATTGGTCAGTTTCTGTTGATCATCTGTCCGTCATCGTCTAAAGCCCGCCCTGATGATCTCATTGGTCAGTTTCTGTTGATCATCTGTCCGTCATCGTCTAAAGCCCGCCCTGATGTTCTCATTGGTCAGTTTCTGTTGATCATCTGTCCATCATCGGCTAAAGCCCGCCCAGATGATCTCATTGGTCAGTTTCTGTTGATCATCTGTCCGTCATCGTCTAAAGACCCCCTGATGATCTCATTGGTCAGTTACTGTTGATCATCTGTCCATCATCGTCTAAAGCCCGCCCTGATGATCTCATTGGTCAGTTTCTGTTGATCATCTGTCCGTCATCGTCTAAAGCCCGCCCTGATGATCTCATTGGTCAGTTTCTGTTCGGGGATAATTACTCCTCTATGGATCTCGGCCAGACCGAACCGCCCAAACTAAAAATGTTGTGGGCGGGGCTGAGTTCGGCTGGCATCCAGGCTAGGTGTTCAGGCCTTCTCTGCTAAACTCTGGAATAGTCTGCCCTCGTATACTCTCCGGTGTTTTACCTAAACATGTCCAATCTGGCAACCATATGCACGCAAGCACTCTCTCGCGCACGGATGATCTGAAAACGCCAATAAAACTTTGTCATTAGACACACTATTTAGTTTGGTATGGTACTTGGCTTTTCCTATTGTTACTTTACTAGCATCTTGCGGTCTCTCTAAGAAACTTTCAATTTAATCAGAAATTGTTTAAACAGTCAATAAGTGGATAAATCGCTACTTACTGCTTGCAGGAATATAGTTGCCACTTTCTTCAATTTAAGACGCTGAGCGACGGTTAAATGGGCCGAACAAACGAACGATCTTGAATTAAATTGTTGTGGTATCAGATTATAAACATCAACCATGACTGTTGACATTTTTTATCTGTGGGAAGGGTAGAAAAGTCTCCTGAACAGCCTGAACATGAAGTGTGTCCATTAGAGAAGTTTGTTTATCTGCAGTCCCAGTTACCGTCAGATCCGCCTGACAATGAACATGTTTGGACAGATGCTAATGTTGGGGGCGTGCATATAAATGATCCCCAACACTTGCGTCACGGTTGGCGTTGTCTTGAGAAGCACTTTTTTTCCCGTGGTATTTTTGATTTACGAGATATACATAAGAAGGAGGAGGCGATGGCATTTGAGACTCACTGTATGTGATGTCCTTTTACTGAACTCTTATTATTTCACCATGGCAAGGTTCATTCAATTTTTCATTCTAGGGCACCTTTAAGGAAACCAGGTCACTTTTATCTTTATTTATCATTTGGATTGTATTTGGAATTTGGGTCTAATGTGCCGCACGTGTCACACTTTCAGGTGCACGCGCTTCAAAATCAACAACCTGATCAACTCTATGCGAAGGAGATGTGTTGCACTGCGTGAGGCAAATGGTGGTCACACCAGATACTAACTGGATTTCGGACCCTGCCCCAGACCCCACTATAGAGTAAAACTTCGCATTTATTGTGGCCAGCCTAAAGCAAGGTTGTCAGTACTGAGTTTAAATCCACTGGTACTAATGGGAGGAATAAGAGCCAGAAAAACTTACACAAAATCTTATTTATTTTCTCAAATCCCAGCTGTCAGAAAGCCATATATAAACAGCGGTGAGGTTTTTACTCCGGCCAGCACAACATGATGTGGTGAGATGAGAGAATTGGCTGTAACTCAATGGACACGCTACGGTCCGGAGTCAATTTAATATGCAGCAGCACACGGCAAAGAATAAACGCTCACAGTGTATCTTTCAAGTCACATCTCCAGAAAATTGATCAAAATCAGGTTTGGGTTGTGGATGACAGGCAGATCAACTCAGCGGTTTGCTTTGTTCTGTATTTGAAAAACCCAATCACATCTCACTGTGCGCCTCCATAAACTTCTCTCTAAATAATTGAATCCATGACAACACTGACCTTTTGTTTTCAATTTATTTTTGATTTCACTTCAAATTGGACCTTCACTTCTTGAAGGCGTGTAGACTGAACTCTGGTTGTGTACAGCTCTCAACAAGAGTTTGTATCAAACTCTCCCTTTCCCTTCTGCCTTCACTACAGATATATTTCTGTAATGAGTAATACAGTATTAAAGGGCTGGTTGATTATGATTATGTTTAGTTAGTGTGTCGTGTCGCTGTTTGAGCATAAACAACATCTGCAAAGTTACGACGCTCAAAGTTCAAAGCAAAGGGAGATATTTTCTTTTACAGAAATCTCTTTTTAATGACTACAACAAATAGCTGGTAAGGACTACAATGAGTTAGTGACATTACTTATCCTAAAATTGACATAAGGCCCACGTCCAGGAAAAAATGGAGAGAGCAACATTCGCTCAAGCTGTCGTCCGTTTTATTAACATTTATTAATACAGCACTAACACAAATGCAACAGCATCACTATCCCTGTTCTCCTTTCATCTGCAGATATTATAACCGTAATTAAACTAAACTATCCCTGTTCTCCTTTCATCTGCAGATATTATAACCGTAATTAAACTAAACTATCCCTGTTCTCCTTTCATCTGCAGATATTATAACCGTAATTAAACTAACCTATCCCTGTTCTCCTTTCATCTGCAGATATTATAACCGTAATTAAACTAACCTATCCCTGTTCTCTCTTCATCAGCAGATATTATAACCGTAATTAAACTAAACTATCCCTGTTCTCTCTTCATCAGCAGATATTATAACTGTAATTAAACTAAACTATCCCTGTTCTCTCTTCATCAGCAGATATTATAACTGTAATTAAACTAAACTATCCCTGTTCTCTCTTCATCAGCAGATATTATAACCGTAATTAAACTAAACTATCCCTGTTCTCTCTTCATCTGCAGATATTATAACTGTAATTAAACTAAACTATCCCTGTTCTCTCTTCATCAGCAGATATTATAACCGTAATTAAACTAAACTATCCCTGTTCTCCTTTCATCTGCAGATATTATAACCGTAATTAAACTAACCTATCCCTGTTCTCTCTTCATCAGCAGATATTATAACCGTAATTAAACTAAACTATCCCTGTTCTCTCTTCATCAGCAGATATTATAACTGTAATTAAACTAAACTATCCCTGTTCTCTCTTCATCAGCAGATATTATAACTGTAATTAAACTAAACTATCCCTGTTCTCTCTTCATCAGCAGATATTATAACCGTAATTAAACTAAACTATCCCTGTTCTCTCTTCATCAGCAGATATTATAACTGTAATTAAACTAAACTATCCCTGTTCTCTCTTCATCTGCAGATATTATAACCGTAATTAAACTAAACTATCCCTGTTCTCTCTTCATCTGCAGATATTATAACTGTAATTAAACTAAACTATCCCTGTTCTCTCTTCATCAGCAGATATTATAACCGTAATTAAACTAAACAAATCCCTGTTCTCTCTTCATCAGCAGATATTATAACCGTAATTAAACTAAACTATCCCTGTTCTCTCTTCATCAGCAGATATTATAACCGTAATTAAACTAAACTATCCCTGTTCTCTCTTTATTTGCAGATATTATAACCGTAATTAAACTAAACTATCCCTGTTCTCTCTTCATCTGCAGATATTATAACCGTAATTAAACTAAACTATCCCTGTTCTCTCTTCATCAGCAGATATTATAACCGTAATTAAACTAAACTATCCCTGTTCTCTCATCATCAGCAGATATTATAACTGTAATTAAACTAAACTATCCCTGTTCTCTCATCATCAGCAGATATTATAACTGTAATTAAACTAAACTATCCCTGTTCTCTCTTCATCAGCAGATATTATAACCGTAATTAAACTAAACTATCTCTGTTCTCTCTTCATCAGCAGATATTATAACCGTAATTAAACTAAACTATCCCTGTTCTCTCTTCATCAGCAGATATTATAACCGTAATTATACTAAACTATCCCTGTTCTCTCTTCATCAGCAGATATTATAACCGTAATTAAACTAAACTATCCCTGTTCTCTCTTCATCTGCAGATATTATAACTGTAATTATACTAAACTATCCCTGTTCTCTCTTCATCAGCAGATATTATAACCGTAATTAAACTAAACTATCCCTGTTCTCTCTTCATCGACAGATATTATAACTGTAATTAAACTAAACTATCCCTGTTCTCTCTTCATCGGCAGATATTATAACCGTAATTAAACTAAACTATCCCTGTTCTCTCTTCATCGGCAGATATTATAACCATAATTAAACTAAACTATCCCTGTTCTCTCTTCATCAGTAGATATTATAACCGTAACTAAACTAAACTATCCCTGTTCTCTCTTCATCTGCAGATATTATAACCGTAATTAAACTAAACTATCCCTGTTCTCTTTTCATCAGCAGATATTATAACTGTAATTATACTAAACTATCCCTGTTCTCTCTTCATCAGCAGATATTATAACCGTAATTAAACTAAACTATCCCTGTTCTCTCTTCATCAGCAGATATTATAACTGTAATTAAACTAAACTATCCCTGTTCTCTCTTTATTTGCAGATATTATAACCGTAATTAAACTAAACTATCCCTGTTCTCTCTTCATCAGCAGATATTATAACCGTAATTAAACTAAACTATCCCTGTTCTCTCTTTATTTGCAGATATTATAACCGTAATTAAACTAAACTATCCCTGTTCTCTCTTCATCAGCAGATATTATAACCGTAATTAAACTAAACTATCCCTGTTCTCTCTTCACCAGCAGATATTATAACCGTAATTAAACTAACCTATCCCTGTTCTCTCTTCATCAGCAGATATTATAACCGTAATTAAACTAAACTATCCCTGTTCTCTCTTCATCAGCAGATATTATAACTGTAATTAAACTAAACTATCCCTGTTCTCTCTTCATCAGCAGATATTATAACTGTAATTAAACTAAACTATCCCTGTTCTCTCTTCATCTGCAGATATTATAACCGTAATTAAACTAAACTATCCCTGTTCTCTCTTCATCAGCCGATATTATAACCATAATTAAACTAAACTATCCCTGTTCTCTCTTCATCGGCAGATATTATAACCGTAATTAAACTAAACTATCCCCGTTTTCTCTTCATCTGCAGCTATTATAACCGTAATTAAACTAAACTATCCCTGTTCTCTCTTCATCAGCAGATATTATAACCGTAATTAAACTAAACTATCCCTGTTCTCTCTTCAACAGCAGATATTATAACCGTAATTAAACTAAACTATCCCTGTTCTCTCTTCATCAGCAGATATTATAACCGTAATTAAACTAAACTATCCCTGTTCTCTCTTCATCGGCAGATATTATAACCATAATTAAACTAAACTATCCCTGTTCTCTTTTCATCAGCAGATATTATAACCGTAATTAAACTAAACTATCCCTGTTCTCTCTTCATCAGCAGATATTATAACCGTAATTAAACTAAACTATCCCTGTTCTCTCTTCATCTGCAGATATTATAACCGTAATTAAACTAAACTATCCCTGTTCTCTCTTCATCAGCAGATATTATAACCGTAATTAAACTAAACTATCCCTGTTCTCTCTTCATCTGCAGATATTATAACCGTAATTAAACTAAACTATCCCTGTTCTCTCTTCATCTGCAGATATTATAACCGTAATTAAACTAAACTATCCCTGTTCTCTCTTCATCAGCAGATATTATAACCGTAATTAAACTAAACTATCCCTGTTCTCTCTTCATCTGCAGATATTATAACCGTAATTAAACTAAACTATCCCTGTTCTCTCTTCATCTGCAGATATTATAACCGTAATTAATCTAAACTATCCCTGTTCTCTCTTCATCAGCAGATATTATAACCGTAATTAAACTAAACTATCCCTGTTCTCGCTTCATCGGCAGATATTATAACCGTAATTAAACGAAACTATCCCTGTTCTCTCTTCATCAGCAGATATTATAACCGTAATTAAACTAAACTATCCCTGTTCTCTCTTCATCTGCAGATATTATAACCGTAATTAAACTAAACTATCCCTGTTCTCTCTTCATCAGCAGATATTATAACCGTAATTAAACTAAACTATCCCTGTTCTCTCTTCATCGGCAGATATTATAACCGTAATTAATCTAAACTATCCCTGTTCTCTCTTCATCAGCAGATATTATAACCGTAATTAAACTAAACTATCCCTGTTCTCTCTTCATCTGCAGATATTATAACCGTAATTAAACTAAACTATCCCTGTTCTCTCTTCATCAGCAGATATTATAACCGTAATTAAACTAAACTATCCCTGTTCTCTCTTCATCAGCAGATATTATAACCGTAATTAAACTAAACTATCCCTGTTCTCTCTTCATCAGCAGATATTATAACCGTAATTAAACTAAACTATCCCTGTTCTCTCTTCATCAGCAGATATTATAACTGTAATTATACTAAACTATCCCTGTTCTCTCTTCATCAGCAGATATTATAACCGTAATTAAACTAAACTATCCCTGTTCTCTCTTCATCTGCAGATATTATAACCGTAATTAAACTAAACTATCCCTGTTCTCTCTTCATCGGCAGATATTAAAACCGTAATTAAACTAAACTATCCCTGTTCTCTCTTCATCAGCAGATATTAGAACCGTAATTAAACTAAACTATCCCTGGTCTTGTTCTGGAGTCTCTCCATCATTGTCCGACTCCGGTTTAATCATAAATGGCTGAACAGTTTCTGACATTTTCAGTGTTTGTCTGTGTGAGGTAAACAGAGCTGCTAACATGTGATATACGTGATATAAATATTATCTGTGGGGTATTTTGAGCTAAAACTCTGCATACACACTCTAGGGAGACTTATTTTACATCTTGTAAAAAGGAACATTATAGGAACATTATCCCTTTAAATTGATGGTAAAAAAAAATACAGAGTGGCAGGTCATTGTTCTGACCCTAACTCTATTATCCTCCTGGTAGACACATTTTGCATATTCATATCAGTGCAGAGGAAAGGAAAATCATCTATTTTAGTTTTTGAGGTCTCCAACACTATTAAAGTCTCATGAGAGATGAGAAGATGATAAATGCATTTTTGGCATTATATTGATGATAGATAGACTTCTACAATAAAGCAGCTTTCCACTGTATTTTTATTCAAATCTGATCTTGACTTACTGAACAGAAGAGTTACATCATCACCACAGACCATTTGGAAGGCATTTCCAGCAAGAGCCAAATCAAGAAACTTTCGTTTTGGCCTGATTTTGCTTGAAATGACGTCATGCAAGCTTAATCATCAGTACATCGAGGCCTTAAAACACAGCAGTTTAGACTTTAGGAGCAAAATATGTGTTAGTATTGATATTACAGAGAAAATCAATGTCAACATAGAGTGCTGACGTTTTGATCCAATGGGAAATGTGTCACTGTGATAGCAGGAAAGTCTGACCTCATACAGGCAACAGATCATTTCTGACTTGATTTGAACATCTCAGTCTCGCTACATCTCTCTTCTTTCATTTTATGTATTTTTTAGTGAAGTGAGTGGCAAGGTCAGATCCTGGCATTAAACACCTCTGCACTTCAATATCACGAAAAGCAGAGCAGCATGAACTGACAAACCAAATCTGGCCTGACAATAGAGTATTGCCTATCGATCTCACACTAGGTCTCACTCTTGTGCTGTGCCAAAAAACAGAAAAGATCCAATCATATAGCAACTTCAAGAATGTAAGGCAACGGTTTGACCTCAACTGCACTGATGCCATCAGTGAACAAATTAAAAATGAACACAATCAATCTACAAATAGACTGTCAATGTCAGAACCAGCCCAATAGAGCTGAAAAATCAAGTTTTTTCTCATGCTGCCGTTTAATCTGAATACAATTCACACTACCCTTAATTTAAGTTGACATTCCAGTTAAAGAATCATCATCATTTTTGATCCAATTTTAATTTAGGTCTTATATTCTTTAAACATTCATATTTTATTTCTGATGTTGCACTGTTCATTATTGTTGGTATAAAAGTATTTCAGTAAATTGTACAAACATTCAGCTTGTGCTTCTTGCTGTAAAATCTTTACAATTTTTATAAAGTGAACATAAGGATTAATAGCTGCAGACCTCCAAACTTCTGTGGCCTCACCAAGAGCAATGCAAAGCGTGGGATGCAGTGGAGTAAAGCAGCCGCCACTGAACTGAGCGACCAATCACGCTTCAATCTGACAATCACATGGACGAGTCTGGGTTTGGCGGTCGCCAGGAGAACAGGACTTGCCTGACTGCATTGTGTCAAGTGTAATGTTTGGTGGAGGGGGGATTATGGGGTGGAGTTGTGTTTCAGGGTTTGGGCTTGGCCCCTTAGCTCAGCTACAGGCACTCATTTAAACTGAGCTATGGTGAGCAATGTAAGTCTTTTAACTTCTCAAATTAATTTCTATGAAAGTTAAGCTTCCAAAGGCATGAACTGAAACGCGCCAGACTGAACTCGCGTTGTGAATGTATGCCGCGAGTGTAGTCACGATTACCTCAGCTCTCATCACGAGAGCTCATCAGCTCATTTATCTCACTCCTGCAGTCAGTGCTCAGTGCTGTGATACTCGCGCGGCGACTCGACCGTTATATTGAACACACACGTTCAGTTTTTAATTGTAGTGTCTTCTCTAACTCAGTCACAGTAATTCAGTAGCGGTGGCTTTGGGAATGGCCTCACAGGGCAGCGAAGCATTCTGGGAGATGTAGTCTTTCAACCCCAATGAGACAAAAATACATTTTCTGTCTTTTCTCAGTCTAGAAAGCACCAAATTCAAAAATAATTTCACATTTGTACTACATTGATGACCCAGTTTAAATACAGATTCATCTTCCCAGCGCTGAAGTACCCCTTTAATGCTTCAGCACACTATAGACTTCAAATTTAAGCTTTGTCCCCGTTGTAGTTTAATTCATAGGACCGGACACCAGTTGTTTTGCCAAGAGATTTCTTTTTATTATTTTATATTTCAGCATAGGAGAGAAAGATAATTTTCTGGGAGATGGTCTTCATTCCTAGCCTGGTTTTACCAGACTCTTGTACATTTCATTTGTACATAGAGTCTGGCCACTCTCCATTTACAAGGGTTTATTTCCGCGAAGGCTGTTGAGGTTTAAAACTATTGGATCGAGACACCCCTCGCTGCAGCCTGTAGCACGATGACGTTGCTGGATCAGATCCAATACGTACTGGATGGTGGATCGTTATGGCAATGTCATTCATACAGATCTCTGAGTTAATTTATCATGCGTATGTGCTAGTCTTAATGTATGATCATTATTGTATATAGATGATGTTCTAAACTGTGTAGTTGTAGTACTGATAAATAGTATTAAGTAATTATTGATTAATAAATCATCTTTTCATAAATGTGATGCTTAAATTATCCTAGTTTTGCTGTACATGCATGCAAAACAGTTCATTTTTATATATTCTGATATCATACTTGCTGTTGAGTGGAAGGAAAAATGAGTCAAGTAGCCTAATTGTCTCTGTAATTTTAATGCAACACGATCTGTAAAGATCTTTAAAATACCAGTACCCTACACATTCAAGGGAAAATGCAAAACGCGTGTCCTGATGGCGTGAGCATGTTATTAATCGTTATTTTTGCGCGAGCGGTTTGAGTATTTATCTATCCAGCAAAACTCTCCTGTGCATTCAATGTCCCCAAAACTCTTCTGCGCATGCGTATATGGCGTCATCGAATTGTGAATAGGCTTGTTTGAGATGAGCAAAATCTGCGCAGAACCGATCACTGGTGATCAACGCGAGATGCATGCCGGTTAGAAATGTGTCCGAGGGCGGTCCGCCTTGCTCTGATGTCATGCCGACGTATGTCAAAAATCTCTCGCGATGGCGAGGCGGACGTGTCGGATTCTGCAGTCGAGCGCAGTTGCTCTTCACCGACTGCGCGGAGCAAAAGCATGATGGGAAACGACTTGCTGACGACACAGCTTAATGCTTATTGGTTTAAATAACCGTGATGTAAGGCTGCTTTCTAAAATATTTGATTTTAAAACTCTGATATCATGTTTTAATGTGTATAAATTATGTGTGAATATTCCCAAACTCTCGGACATGTCACTGCAGTGTGATCTCTCTGTGGGTTATGTGATTGTTGTCATATTAATAAAAATATATAAAAACATGTGTGTAATTAAAATAAAAATGCTTGATAAACAGGCCTTTTGAAAGGAAATAAATAACAAAAACTTTGGGTGTCTTGTTCATAATATTTATTTTCATATAAAAGCAACAGAACTTAAATTACATCCAGTTTATCAGCAACAGAGCGCACAAATGTGAATCCCGCGATATCTACAACTGATCTCGCAGGTGTCTGATCCACTACGAGAGGAGAGAACTGTCCGGCTTGCCTGCTCTTTTTTCACTCCTCCCTCACTGCAGCTGCCTAGTCTCGCCTTTATTTCAGGCGAGGCAAGGCGCATCTCAAACAAGCCTATTGAAACCACCGCGCATGCGCGTCCAGTACGCGTTGGATCTGATCCTGCAGCGAGGACTTCTTGATTGGATCTGCCCTGAGCCACTCTGGATCTGCCATAACCAATCGCTAATGTTTGGTCGTGACGTATGTCATGCACCCTTCGCCTGTTTCACTCATGGAAATCCGACAAAATATGCCACCTCAGTAATAAAACTATAGGATAAAACCTAAAACTCGTGCATTCGGATTGTGATTTATTCACGCCACGGTGGACAGGAGAGTTCTGTGATCGGGAACGCGGCGCTCACGTGGTCCGCAACATCATTGTATGCTGTAAATAAAATGTCATATGCTTGGTATGATAATAAATGCTGCTATAAATAATGGACCAATTCAAATGTTTAAGTGCTTTTATTTTAATTTGTTTGAGCGATGATGAAATATATTGCTCTTGTAAATACTTGCCAGCATTTTAAGGAAATACAAGTCTATAAATGCATCCTAATAACAGCAAAGCAACCGTATGGTGTTCTGCAGGGGTCAAAAATGATTACAAACAGTGAATTTTGAAGTGATATATTGTTGAAAACTCAGAGATGTGGATTCGGACAGCTGTTACATCAACACGACCTTGCGTTTGTCAAAAGCAGTCGGTAACTCGGCCGGGGATTTTTACGCGGGTGGTGAGAGACGGACAGCAATAAAATAACTGACCAGTCCCTGTAAATTAAATGATGGCAATACCTTCCGACCCCACGAGAAACAGTTACCGAATAGCTTCAGCCAACTCCTTCATCACTAACGAATTGCGATCTGGAAAATCAAACTTTTCCCGAATTTACCCTGTTGGACGGCCACAACATCATGGCCACCAACAAACCCCAGCAAAGACTGTTATTGCTCTGTTATTGCTCCGGCTTTAACTTCTGGATATTCGGCAGCGGTGTCACAATGCAATGAATGGTTTTGTCCGCACATCTTTCTCCGCTGCCATTACTGAACTACATCTCAAACTAGTGCTCGACATCAACGTCATCGTTCTCAGACACTCCCTCTGTTCGCTGATTGGACCGGTAAAAATTTGTTCGGAGAAAACCTAAGAATACACCGCAGTCCCAGACGTAGTACTGAAGGAAAATGAAAATTGAGCGGAAGTACGTAGGAGGGCAGAGCCAGGCTACTTCATTCCAGCTTTAGCTGATCTCTGGTCTAAAGTGTTGGGTTTGTATATGCTGGAAAACTACATTACCAGACAAACAAGTGATGTCCATTGAAAAGGAATGTATAAATGTATAAGTCAACATACACATGGATTATATAACAAACCGTTAAATCTACATTACCATGAAATGTGTAACTAAACGCTGAGTACACATATATGTTAAAACTTTGACTACACTCATACATTGGTCTAACAGTCCAACAGTTCTCTCAGTTTTCAAGCATACAACGATTACAAATGATTATGAATACTAATAAAAAGTAATAATACAGATACAAATATCAGCTGGTTATGAACATTAATAAAAGGTAATATTGAATACTAAAAAATTAGTCTACAATACCAAGACATTTGGGACAATTTCATGCACCCATCTTTGTGGGAACCCCTTCCTGTCCCAACATGACAAAGCGTCGCTCCATAAAGACATGGATGAGGAGTTTGGTGTGGAGGAACTGGACTGGCCTGCACAGAGTCCTGAGCTCAACCCGATAGAACAGCTTTGGGATGAATTAGAGCGGAGACTGAGAGCCAGGCCTTCTCGTCCAACGTCAGTGCCTGACCTCACAAATGAGCTTCTAGAAGAATGGGCAAAAATCCCCATAAACACACTCCTAAACCTTGAGGAAAGCCTTCCCAGAAGAGCTGGAGCTGTTAGAGAGGGTGGGCCGACTCCAGATTAAACCCCACGGATTAACAATGGGATGGCATTAAAGCTCATGAACATGTAAAGGCAGGCGTCCCAAATATTTTTGCAATATAGTGTATTATTGGCAGCTATTGATATGTTTTTGCATTTATACATAAGAAAACAGGAGAAGAATCCTTATAATGGTTTTGTGCATCATATTTAACACGTACATGCACAGGCCAGAGAGCAATTGATTTAGCAATGCACTGACAAACTTGGACTGCATTAATTACTGCCAAATGTATTGAATATGCGATGTGTGCAAAGGCGCTAATTGTTTGTTTTCCACATAAAGGAGAAAAACAAGCTCAGTCCTCGTGTGACTTTAGAGGAGACAGCGAGTCTATTTCGTAATATATCAGATACATGCTTTAATGCCGACAGCACAATCTACAGTCATTTTGAAAGGTCATTGCTCATAAGCTCACATATTTCCCACAAAGAAATGTCATTTTGCATGGCACAACTAGAAGGAAAACAGAAATTGTACATTTATGCAAAAAAATCTAATTCAAATTATTAATATTTGTATGCATTTCTATTAAAGATCTGCATAGATTAAATTATGGCATTAACAATACAAACTAAAAAACGCTGGGTTGTTTTAACCCAATGTTGGGTCAAATGTGGACTAACCCAGCAATTGTTTTTTTTTTTTACCCAGCGATTGGGTGGTCTTAAGCAAATATTTAACCCAACTGCAGGATTAAAACAACCCAATTGCTGGGTTAGTCTTGACCCAACATTGGGTTGTTTTTTACCCTGATTGTTTTAGAGTGTAGCTATTAACACTATTAACACAAAATTGACCCAACCATGGGTTGAAACAACCTAGCATTTTTACTGCATCCATTAATTAATATGATTTACTTTGTACATTACCATGCATTATTAATATAAAAAAGCATGTATGAGATGTGTGTACACTGCCGTTTGCATCAAATATGGACACACACAAATACAAAATGTAATCCAATGGTTATGTTTGTCCATATTTGACCCAACCAAGGGCTAAAACAACCCAGCAGTTTTTAGAGTGATTCTTTATAATATAAGGACATAACAAATGTCTTTATTGCATTAAAAGTGTTCAGAAATGATCTGTCACTGAGTGTTAATCAGATCACTTGTGCATTTCTTTTCCGTATTCGTATGGTAAGTCTTTATTCTTGTTTCTTTAGCTGAGAGTGTTTACAGGACACGAGATCCAGTCGGGATTTGTTTTATGAATGTAACATTGTTTGCTTAAAAAAATAAATTAAAAAAGCATAATGAGTGTCGTTCCAGCTCTCTGTTTATCCCGTTAAGCCGTTTGTCTCTAACTAAGCTCTGGTTTGCTCTCCTTTGTTTCTTCACTCGTGGGAATTCGGTAAAATTATCCAAATAAAAACTGTAAAGCATCGACAGAATGGAAAAGTCACGGGGATGACGGGGATTCAAGCATCTCTCAAATGTGTACATAAATGTTATTTTCAGCATTTGTCTATTTACATACATACTTATTTACACACACACACGCACGCACGCACGCACGCACGCACGCACACACACACACACACACACACACACACACTGCCCCTAAACCTACCCATCACAGGAAACATTCTGCATTTTTACTTTCTCAAAAAAACTCCTTCTGTGTGATTTATAAGATGTTTTCCTCATGGAGACCTAAAAATGTCCCCACAAGGACAAGGATTTCGGATATTGCCATCTTTGTGGGGACATTTTGTCCCCATAACGTAGGGATTACCAGTTCGCACGCACTCACTCACACATACACACACTCACACACACACACACACACACACGCACGCACGCACGCACGCACGCACGCACGCACGCACGCACGCACGCACGCACGCACGCACGCACACACACACACACACACACACACACACACACACTACATTCATATATTCCTGTGGAAGGTATTGTGACAAGCCTTCATAGTGCAGTTATTTATAATCTTAGAAGTTCAGTGCTCTAAAATAATCTTGAGCGTGAAGTCAACATGTAATGCATGTAAATCTGGAGCCTGTGCGTTCCAGGCAGTGACTTACTTTAGCCACATTTCTCAGCAGCGAGGTGATAAAATCGCTGTGTTTTAAGCTAATTTAATGGTTGAGTAATGAAGGAATTTTTCAAGCATTGTCCAGTGTCTCTGGCAGCTGTTTTAAAATGAACCAGAATCACGAATGAATCGGTTAGTTTAATGAATTGGTCTTTAAATGGATTCTGAAGTGACAGATATAAGAGTAAAGTGGATGCTTTAGAAGAGAAAGAAAGTGAGATATTAACCTGGGATCAATTGTAACCAAATCTGCAAACCGCAGCAATAAAGTGTGTCTTTGTTTAGCTTGTGAAGGACTAAGGTTAAGACGAAAGAGGACAAACACAAACAGGCTTTTTGGACATTATGAGAATTTGTTGCCATGCTGACACACACATTGCACTTGGCACACTGTTGACTGACATATAATTGCTTTAACATATACAGGTGCTGGTCATATAATTAGAATAGCATCAAAAAGTGGATGTTTTTCACTAATTCCATTCAAAAAGTGCCACTTGTATATTATATTCATTCATTACACACAGACAGAAATATTTCAAATATTTATTTCTTTTAATTTTGATGATTGTAACTGACAACTAAGGAAAATCTCAAATTCAGTATCTCAGAAGACTAGAATATTGTGAAAAGGTTCAATATTGAAGACACCTGGTGCCATACTCTGATCAGCTTATTAACTCAAAACACCTGCAAAGGCCTTTAAATGGTCTCTCAGTCTAGTTCTGTATGATTCACTATCATGGGGAAGACTGCTGACTTGACAGTTGTCCAAAAGACGACATCTTGCACAAGGAGGGCAAGACACAAAAGGTCATTGCAAAAGAGGCTGGCTGTTCACAGAGCTCTGTGTCCAAGCATATTAATAGAGAGGTGAAGCGAAGGAAAGGATGTGGTAGAAAAAAGTGTCCTAACAATAGAAACAATGGCACGCTTTAGAGGATTGTGAAACAAAACCCATTTAAAAATGCTGGGGAGATTCACAAAGAGTGGACTGCAGCTGGAGTCAGTGCTTCAAGAACCACTACGCACAGACGTATGCAAGACATGGGTTTCAGCTTCGCAATCCTTGTTTCAAGCCACTCTTGAACAATAGACGGCGTCAGAAGCGTCTCGCCTGGGCTAAAGACAAAAAGGACTGCAGAGTGGTCCAAAGTTATGCTCTCTGATGAAAGTAAATATTGCATTACCTTTGGAAATCAGGGTCCCAGAGTCTGGACAAAAGAGAGGAGAGGCACACAATCCACGTTGCTTGAGGTCCAGTGTAAAGTTTCCACAGGCAGTGATGGTTTGGGGTGCCATGACATCTGCTGGTGTTGGTCCACTGTGTTTTCTGATGTCAAAGGTCAACGCAGCCATAAACCAGGAAGATTTAGAGCACTTCATGCTTCCTTCTGTTGATCATCTTTATGGAGATGCAGATTTCATTTTCCAACAGGACTTGGCACCTGCACACAGTGTCAAAACAACCAGTACCTGGTTTAAGGACCATGGTATCCCTGTTCTTAATTGACATAGAAAACTATGGGGTAATGTGAAGAAGAAGATGTGATATGGTCGATATGATCTGGTTCTCAGAGGCGGATGCGAGGTGCACCTCCTTGGGGGTCCCTGTCAGAGGTTCTGGTTCTCAGAGGCGGACGCGAGGTGCACCTCCTTGGGGGTCCCTGTCAGAGGTTCTGGTTCTCAGAGGCGGACGCGAGGTGCACCTCCTTGGGGGTCCCTGTCAGAGGTTCTGGTTCTCAGAGGCGGACGCGAGGTGCACCTCCTTGGGGGTCCCTGCCCGGGCCTCTGGTTCTCAGAGGCGGACGCGAGGTGCACCTCCTTGGGGGTCCCTGTCAGAGGTTCTGGTTCTCAGAGGCGGACGCGAGGTGCACCTCCTTGGGGGTCCCTGTCAGAGGTTCTGGTTCTCAGAGGCGGACGCGAGGTGCACCTCCTTGGGGTCCCTGCCCGGGCATCTGGTTCTCAGAGGCGGACGCGAGGTGCACCTCCCTGGGGGTCCTTGTCCGAGGTTCTGGTTCTCAGAGGCGGACGCGAGGTGCATCTCCTTGGGGTCCCTGCCCGGGCAGCTGGTTCTCAGAGGCGGACGTGAGGTGCACCTCCTTGGGGGTCCTTGTCCGAGGTTCTGGTTCTCAGAGGCGGACGCGAGGTGCATCTCCTTGGGGTCCCTGCCCCGGCCTCTGGTTCTCAGAGGCAGACGCGAGGTGCACCTCCTTGGGGTCCCTGCCCGGGCCTCTGGTTCTCAGAGGCAGACGCGAGGTGCACCTCCTTGGGGTCCCTGCCCAGGCCTCTGGTTCTCAGAGGCGGACGCGAGGTGCACCTCCTTGGGGGTCCTTGTCCGAGGTTCTGGTTCTCAGAGGCGGACGCGAGGTGCACCTCCTTGGGGTCCCTGCCCAGGCCTGTGGTTCTCAGAGGCAGACGCGAGGTGCACCTCCTTGGGGTCCCTGCCCGGGCATCTGGTTCTCAGAGGCGGACGCGAGGTGCACCTCCTTGGGGGTCCTTGTCCGAGGTTCTGGTTCTCAGAGGCGGACGCGAGGTGCATCTCCTTGGGGTCCCTGCCCGGGCCTCTGGTTCTCAGAGGCAGACGCGAGGTGCACCTCCTTGGGGTCCCTGCCCGGGCCTCTGGTTCTCAAAGGCAGACGCGAGGTGCACCTCCTTGGGGTCCCTGCCCGGGCATCTGGTTCTCAGAGGCGGACGCGAGGTGCACCTCCTTGGGGGTCCTTGTCCGAGGTTCTGGTTCTCAGAGGCGGACGCGAGGTGCATCTCCTTGGGGAACCCTGCCCGGGCCTCTGGTTCTCAGAGGCAGACGCGAGGTGCACCTCCTTGGGGTCCCTGCCCGGGCCTCTGGTTCTCAGAGGCAGACGCGAGGTGCACCTCCTTGGGGTCCCTGCCCAGGCCTCTGGTTCTCAGAGGCAGACGCGAGGTGCACCTCCTTGGGGGTGATTGGTAAGATGCGATATGCCAGAACCAACAATGCAGAAGAGCTGAAGGCCACTATCAGAGAAACCTGGGCTCTCATAACACCTGAGCAGTGCCACAGACTGATCGACTCCATGCCTCGCCGTATTGCTGCAGTAATTCAGGCAAAAGGAGTATACTGTCCATGTCCAAAAAGGAATAAAAACATCATCAAAGTAGTCCATATGAGACATCAGTGGGTTAATTAGAATCTCTTGAAGCATCCAAAATCCATTTGGGTCCAAAAATAACAAAAACTACGACTTTATTCAGCATTGTCTTCTCTTCCGGGGTTTGTGTTCAATCCACAGATAAAGATTCAAACGGTTATGAATCAGCGAATTGATCAATCATTCAGGTCGCTATCTGCAAGTCAAACTGCTGAAATCACGTGACATTGGCGATCCGAATCATTGATTGATTGGGAATTGGTCGTATTTCATGAGTTAAAATATTGTCGATAGGAGCACAACGGACCCACTTTTATTAGGTGGCCTTAACTACTATGTACTAACATTGTAATTAGTAATTTGATACAATGCACTTATTGTGAACGTACATGTTTTTACATTATACTTACATTTAAAAAAATACCTGCATGTAATTACATCTGTAATTAATTTCTGTAGTTACATTTATAATTACACAGTTGGCAATTTCCTTACACCTAACCCTTAAACTGACCCACACCACCACACCTGTGCCTAACTCTACCCGTATCCACCTCAATATCAGCAAAGGTGTTTTGCAATACAATTTGAACACAGTAAGTACATTGTACTTATTTTTTGATGTAAGTACATAGTACTTAAGGCCACCTAATATAAAGTAGGGCCGGCACAACTTCAGTAAACGCTCCTATGGGTCATATTTCAAGGAAGTGACAAACGACCTATAAAGACGTAGGCTATTTGGTTGCAGTACATGTGCATTTATTTGATGATATATACACTAAAAATAGTGACATATTTTTATAGTATATAACAGCTGTTTTCTATGTGAATATGTAATTTATTCCTGTGATTTATTCATTATTTCTCTAGTTTTCAGTCTCTAAAGGACAGAATCCAGGTGGTTTAGTGCTGGTCATTTCGCTTGGCCTTTTTATATCTCGCTTGAGGTTGAAATAGAAATGTTTCAGCTTGATGTATTTCCCGAATCCATCGATGTTTAGATTCTCTCCAGCCTGCAGGACGCTCGTCCCGAGGCGCGTTTCATAAGACTGTCTTTCTGAAGAGATGCACAGGCTGATGTACAGTATCGACAGAGTCAGATGCACTGAAGCTTTGCAGTGACAGGTATCGACTTTTACTCCATCTGAACTCTTCCCTCATTCTGAACTGTTGACGTGCAAAACATGTAGGTCTTTTCTCATGCATGTTAAGATTATATGCATGTTGATTTTCCCACACTGAAAACAATGAGAGCAAATTAACTGGTATTATTATTATTGCTGAATCAACCTAGATACAGTATACCAACAACGTGATTTTTATGGGTTAAATTAAGTTAAATATGCATACATTCAACGATCAGGCATAACATTATGATCCCTGACAGGTGAAGTGAATAACACTGATGATCTCTTCATCGCTGCTCCTGTTAGTGGGTGGGATATATTAGGCAGCAAGTGAACATTTTGTCCTCAAAATTGATGTGTTAGAAGCAGGAGAAATGGGCAAGCGTAAGGATTTGAGCGAGTTTGACAAGGGCCAGATAGTGAAGGCTAGACGACTGGGTCAGAGCATAATTTAATTTACAAATGTAAAATAAAAATAAATAATTTTGTATTTATTTATTTGAAAACATATTTCAGTTTTATTTCATATCCTTTGCGAACATACATAAGTAATAAAGGATAATATTAAAGGTAACAACATGATTAGAGCAAATGAATGAATTATGAAAAGTTTACTGTTGTGAGTATTAAATAATCATGTCATCAATAAATATGTATCGCTAGTCATATTATTAGTATTTTAAAAACTTAATATGATCAAGGCCTTGAAAATTATCCACACTGCTCAACATTAAAGTTGTAAAAACTAGCAGCTCTTATTTTTCAGATTTATTATCATCCATGTGAACATTAATTTTTACTGCTGTGTGCTTGTTTGCTTTTTTATTGAAAAACCGGCCCTTTTATCATTATTAAAAGTTAAATTACAAATTATAGAAAAAAAAAAACCCCTGAAACGTTCCCCTCAAAAGGCCCTGGAACCAAACAAACATTACAAAACATGATGTGCATAAGGATTCGCCGAGCCGTGACATAAAACCCAAAGAGCCTCTCAGAATAACTCTCAGTTCTTTTTCTCTCTCTGTTGATGTAAAGATAAACCCACGGCCGGCGTCTCTGGGATTGTTTTCCTGTAGCATTAAAAGCCCAGAAGTGCCATCAAAGCAAACAGTTGAGCGCTATCGACTGCCCGTGGCTGTGTGCTTTAACTATTACCTAAACTAGAAGAAATGAGCAGTGTTGTGAGAGCGAGCATCTGTACCGGAGCAAGGCACATTTGCATACTTCTGTGTTTAAAGACGTTTGCTGCCGGCTTTGCTCTGCGTGTCCATTTCAGGCTTCATTGAACGTCTGAACCTGATAAAAGGTGCTAGTTACACAAATGTGATGCAATTTAGGAAGCTGGTTTGTTCTGGCCAGACACTGAATGCTCAGGTGACACTCGTACAAAGTTGAGTGCATAAGTCATTCGATGAAGTCAAAGTCGTACAAAGTCATTCGATGTCTGCAATGATATGTTGTACCTTTTTTATCAGTCTGTTGTTGCCAGTGCTATATTCTTCAGTGTTGTGTGCTGGGGGAACTGCCTGACTGTCAGAGACAGTAAACGGCTAGATAAACTGGTCAAAAAATGTGGGTCGGTCCTGGGGAGAGGCGTGGACTCTGTGGGAGTTTTGGCAGAGAGAAGAATGATGAGCATGACACAGGCCATCCTCAACAACAGCAGTCATCCTTTACATGACTTTTTGGTAGCTCAGAAGAGCACACGTAGCGATCGGCTTCTCTCTCTGTGCTGTAGGACTGAACGATTCCGGAGATCTTTTGTACCGGCTGCTATAAGACTTTACAATGAATGCCGATGATTTGCTCTTTATTACTGTTGATAGTAACTCTTAACTAAATTTATGTATTTATTTATTATTTGTCGTTATTTATTTATTGCTTGGGCAGAGTGTGTTTTTGTTTTTATCTGTTCTTAATTCTTGTACTTACTGTGTCTATTTCTTATGGAATGCTACTCGACACCTGAATTTCCCCTGCTGGGGATGAATAAAGTATCTATCTATCTATCTATCTATCTATCTATCTATCTATCTATCTATCTATCTATCTATCTATCTATCTATCTATCTATCTATCTATCTATCTATCTATCTATCTATCTATCTATCTATCTATCTATCTATCTATCTATCTATCTATCATCTATCTATCTATCTATCTATCTATCTACAGTGAGAAATTACCCATCTATCTATCTATCTATCTATCTATCTATCTATCTATCTATCTATCTATCTATCTATTATCTATCTATCTATCTATCTATCTATCTATCTATCTATCTATCTATCTATCTATCTATCTATCTATCTATCTATCATCTATCTATCTATCTATCTATCTATCTATCTATCTATCTATCTATCTATCTATCTATCTATCTATCTATCTATCTATCTACAGTGAGAAATTACCCATCTATCTATCTATCTATCTATCTATCTATCTATCTATCTATCTATCTATCTATCTATCTATCTATCTATCTATCTATCTATCTATCTATCTATCTATCTATCTATCATCTATCTATCTATCTATCTATCTATCTATCTATCTATCTATCTATCTATCTATCTACAGTGAGAAATTACCCACAGAGATGGAGAAACACGAGCAGACACAATCAGAAGACAAATCGGGAGATTTCAACTAAAACTGAAAAGAAAAAATGGTAACACTACAATACAGGTGCACTAATATGCATTAATTCATGCTTAACTAATGCACAGATAATCATGAGTTAATGTATTACTAATGATGACCTAACCCATTTATTAATGATTACTGCATCAGAAACTAATGAAGATTCATCATGATTAATAGATTAAGTAATCATTAAATTGTTATTAGTTAAATATTTCATAATGTATTAATTCCTACATAACATATTATATAAACTAATAATGTAAGTTAACGTGTTAATTACCACAACAGGTCAAAGCCATGCATTTCAGCTTCAGTCGTAATCAGCTAATGATTTATAAAGGTGTCATTATGTTATGACTTTACTTGTTGGGGCACATGACTATTAACTCATTCAAAATTAACTCAAGACCCATAACCACAATTAAATATTACTAAACAATGAGTTAATGGTCATGTGTCACAACAAGTAAAGTCATAACATAACGACACCTTTATAAATCATTATATATATACATATATACTTTAGACGAACAGCCAGCCAGACTTATAAGCTTCTCTCAAATTGTATTTGTTTCAATTTTAGTTTCAGTTTTTCTCAATTGCTTAAGCACAATTTTGAAAACAGGGCCTGGTTTTTAAACCTCTTTGATTTGATTTTCGCCCTGCAGCTCAGTCTGGAAACCCGTACATTAATTTCTACTGCTTCTGTTACACTTTTGCGGGAACCAATCACAGACTGGCTTATCCAACTGCGTGCTATTGGCGGGTTTAACACAATGATGGATGGAGAAGCGATGGGTCGTTGCCCGTTGATCACGTTCAGAGTCATTTGAACTATGCCCGTTGATCACGCCTCTTGTGGTCTGAGGGTGTAAAGACGTGACGCGGCGCGGTGTCTGGTGTACGACCCCTTTAAGGACGCTAGTTTTGCGCCGCGCCTTTAAAATTTGAACACATTGTTTTCAATGAGTGTACACACACCGGCGACGGCATATGCCGCCTGTCTGCGGCGACTCAGAAAGTTATTTAAAATCCTGCTGCGCCACAGAGCGCCATTTCAAGGTTTTATATTACGTTTATATTATATTTCCCTTAAAACGTCAATGTTAATACATACTGATTTGACCCTGTGCTACAAGATATACCCATCATGCAGCTCTCTTTTATCAGAAGTCAATTCAAAATTGAGCTTGTGTGTATATAATGTGTGTGTCCGGTGTGAGATCCTGAGACGGCGCTGAGCTTCAGACCCACTTTAGGCACAATCGGCTTAAGAACGGTCATGTTAACGCACTCAAAGTGTTCTTTTCCTCACTATGCAAGTATTTTTTAGGTTTGTTTATCAAAAGGTTCTCTTATATATTTGTGTGATGTTCTGTATTTCGATCGTGGCTTTAACATGTTACGAGAAAACATTTTGGGAATGTTTATCCAACACATTACCTTTTATTTAAACCTAAATAAGAGACATCGTCAGTTCGTCTGTCAGTTGGCTGGCAGTTTTGGTCGCTTTATTAAAATGTGTTGCTGTGCGCAGTGTGTAAAGGAAAATAAAAATAGTTTTACCCTTCTGCTGACTAGTGTCACTCCGACCCATTCACACTATAATGTGCCATTTGAAAGGAATTCAGACAGGGTGAAAGTCCTGCGGTGTGAATAAGTGGTGGTGGTAGGTTTTGTTATGTATGTGTGTGTGTGTGTGTGTGTGTGTGTGTGTGTGTGTGTGTGGCACGTGTTGAATGGCACTCCAGTGAAATGCGCAGTTATTCATCTCACCGACGGCTGTCCTGGACTTTCATTGTGACAGATGTTCTGTTTCCGCTTATAAAGGAAAGGAGTCTCTCTTCCTGGGCCGTGCTTTCATTTAAAGATTTCCTCCAAGCATTATTTCATATTACCGTTCTCAAATCTCCAGGCTAGAGCTCCACAAATTTCTGAGTTTCAATTTCACGTGAAAAATGAGAAGGGAAAAGCTTCTTTTGACCCAGCGTAAACAGAGCACGCTTCACGCGGCAGAGCGATACTTCATTCTGGGAATCATGAGACATGGTCAATACTCATAAAATTACCAACATGACCATGAGGCGGGTGAATATGCAGGCCGTTACCTTGAAGGTGCTTTAAATCACAGCAGCGAAAGACGTGCAGGATTCCTTCTTCATTAGAGAAACTCTGTTAACTAGTCCTGACACGTGAGTTTCTGGAACACACACTCTCACTCACAACTCGTCACTATGGCTGCATTTACTCTGCAGGTCTTGATGCACAATTCCAATTTGGTGACTATATCCAATTTTATTGACGACCAGCTTAAATCATCTTTTAAAAGCGACCAATTTTCATTTAGCCTGGATGCCAGCCAAACTTAGCCCCACCCACAACGTTTTTAGGTCAGGCAGCTCGGTCTGGACTCAATCCATAGAGGAGTAATTATGCCTGAATAGAAACTGACCAATGAGATCATCAGGGCGGGCTTTAGCCGATGACGGACAGATGATCAACAGAAACTGACCAATGAGATCATCAGGGCGGGCTTTAACCGATGACGGACAGATGATCAACAGAAACTGACCAATGAGATCATCAGGGCGGGCTTTAGACGATGACGGACAGATGATCAACAGAAACTGA
Source organism: Pseudorasbora parva (assembly GCF_024679245.1). Taxonomy (NCBI): domain Eukaryota; kingdom Metazoa; phylum Chordata; class Actinopteri; order Cypriniformes; family Gobionidae; genus Pseudorasbora; species Pseudorasbora parva. Next base: position 2,056,149 of record NC_090174.1, read on the forward strand.
CCAATGAGATCATCAGGGCGGGCTTTAGCCGATGATGGACAGATGATCAAGAGAAACTGACCAATGAGATCATCAGGGCGGGCTTTAGACGATGATGGACAGATGATCAACAGTAACTGACCAATGAGATCATCAGGGCGGGCTTTAGACAATGATGGACAGATGATCAACAGAAACTGACCAATGAGATCATCAGGGCAGGCTTTAGACGATGACGGACAGATGATCAACAGAAACTGACCAATGAGATCATCAGGGCGGGCTTTAGCCGATGACGGACAGATGATCAACAGAAACTGACCAATGAGATCATCAGGGCGGGCTTTAGCCGATGACGGACAGATGATCAACAGAACCTGACCAATGAGATCATCAGGGCGGGCTTTAGCCGATGACGGACAGATGATCAACAGAAACTGACCAATGAGATCATCAGGGCGGGCTTTAGCCGATGACGGACAGATGATCAACAGAAACTGACCAATGAGATCATCAGGGCGGGCTTTAGCCGATGATGGACAGATGATCAACAGAAACTGACCAATGAGATCACCAGGGCGGGCTTTAGCCGATGACGGACAGATGATCAACAGAAACTGACCAATGAGATCATCAGGGCGGGCTTTAGCCGATGACGGACAGATGATCAACAGAAACTGACCAATGAGATCATCAGGGCGGGCTTTAGCCGATGACGGACAGATGATCAACAGAAACTGACCAATGAGATCATCAGGGCGGGCTTTAGCCGATGACGGACAGATGATCAACAGAAACTGACCAATGAGATCATCAGGGCGGGCTTTAGACGATGACGGACAGATGATCAACAGAAACTGACCAATGAGATCATCAGGGCGGGCTTTAGCCGATGACGGACAGATGATCAAGAGAAACTGACCAATGAGATCATCAGGGCGGGCTTTAGACGATGATGGACAGATGATCAACAGTAACTGACCAATGAGATCATCAGGGCGGGCTTTAGACGATGATGGACAGATGATCAACAGAAACTGACCAATGAGATCATCAGGGCAGGCTTTAGACGATGACGGACAGATGATCAACAGAAACTGACCAATGAGATCATCAGGGCGGGCTTTAGCCGATGACGGACAGATGATCAACAGAAACTGACCAATGAGATCATCAGGGCGGGCTTTAGCCGATGACGGACAGATGATCAACAGAACCTGACCAATGAGATCATCAGGGCGGGCTTTAGCCGATGACGGACAGATGATCAACAGAAACTGACCAATGAGATCATCAGGGCGGGCTTTAGACGATGACGGACAGATGATCAACAGAAACTGACCAATGAGATCATCAGGGCGGGCTTTAGCCGATGATGGACAGATGATCAAGAGAAACTGACCAATGAGATCATCAGGGCGGGCTTTAGACGATGATGGACAGATGATCAACAGTAACTGACCAATGAGATCATCAGGGCGGGCTTTAGACAATGATGGACAGATGATCAACAGAAACTGACCAATGAGATCATCAGGGCAGGCTTTAGACGATGACGGACAGATGATCAACAGAAACTGACCAATGAGATCATCAGGGCGGGCTTTAGCCGATGACGGACAGATGATCAACAGAAACTGACCAATGAGATCATCAGGGCGGGCTTTAGCCGATGACGGACAGATGATCAACAGAACCTGACCAATGAGATCATCAGGGCGGGCTTTAGCCGATGACGGACAGATGATCAACAGAAACTGACCAATGAGATCATCAGGGCGGGCTTTAGCCGATGACGGACAGATGATCAACAGAAACTGACCAATGAGATCATCAGGGCGGGCTTTAGCCGATGATGGACAGATGATCAACAGAAACTGACCAATGAGATCACCAGGGCGGGCTTTAGCCGATGACGGACAGATGATCAACAGAAACTGACCAATGAGATCATCAGGGCGGGCTTTAGCCGATGACGGACAGATGATCAACAGAAACTGACCAATGAGATCATCAGGGCGGGCTTTAGCCGATGACGGACAGATGATCAACAGAAACTGACCAATGAGATCATCAGGGCGGGCTTTAGCCGATGACGGACAGATGATCAACAGAAACTGACCAATGAGATCATCAGGGCGGGCTTTAGACGATGACGGACAGATGATCAACAGAAACTGACCAATGAGATCATCAGGGCGGGCTTTAGCCGATGATGGACAGATGATCAAGAGAAACTGACCAATGAGATCATCAGGGCGGGCTTTAGACGATGATGGACAGATGATCAACAGTAACTGACCAATGAGATCATCAGGGCGGGCTTTAGACGATGATGGACAGATGATCAACAGAAACTGACCAATGAGATCATCAGGGCAGGCTTTAGACGATGACGGACAGATGATCAACAGAAACTGACCAATGAGATCATCAGGGCAGGCTTTAGACGATGACGGACAGATGATCAACAGAAACTGACCAATGAGATCATCAGGGCGGGCTTTAGCCGATGACGGACAGATGATCAACAGAACCTGACCAATGAGATCATCAGGGCGGGCTTTAGCCGATGACGGACAGATGATCAACAGAACCTGACCAATGAGATCATCAGGGCGGGCTTTAGCCGATGACGGACAGATGATCAACAGAAACTGACCAATGAGATCATCAGGGCGGGCTTTAGCCGATGATGGACAGATGATCAAGAGAAACTGACCAATGAGATCATCAGGGCGGGCTTTAGACGATGACGGACAGATGATCAACAGAAACTGACCAATGAGATCATCAGGGCGGGCTTTAGCCGATGACGGACAGATGATCAACAGAAACTGACCAATGAGATCATCAGGGCGGGCTTTAGCCGATGACGGACAGATGATCAACAGAAACTGACCAATGAGATCATGAGGGCGGGCTTTAGCCGATGACGGACAGATGATCAACAGAAACTGACCAATGAGATCATCAGGGTGGGCTTTAGCCGATGATGGACAGATGATCAAGAGAAACTGACCAATGAGATCATCAGGACGGGCTTTAGCCAATGATGGACAGATGATCAACAGAAACGGACCAATGAGATCATCAGGGCGGGCTTTAGCCGATGACGGACAGATGATCAACAGAAACTGACCAATGAGATCATCAGGGCGGGCTTTAGCCGATGACAGACAGATGATCAACAGAAAATGACCAATGAGATCATCAGGGCGGGCTTTAGCCGATGACGGACAGATGATCAACAGAAACTGACCAATGAGATCATCAGGGCGGGCTTTAGCCGATGACGGACAGATGATCAACAGAAACTGACCAATGAGATCATCAGGGCGGGCTTTAGCCGATGACGGACAGATGATCAACAGAACCTGACCAATGAGATCATCAGGGTGGGCTTTATCTGATGATGGACAGATGATCAACAGAAACTGACCAATGAGATCATCAGGGCGGGCTTTAGACGATGAGGGACAGATGATCAACAGAAACTGACCAATGAGATCATCAGGGCGGGCTTTAGCCGATGACGGACAGATGATCAACAGAAACTGACCAATGAGATCATCAGGGCGGGCTTTAGCCGATGATGGACAGATGATCAACAGAAACTGACCAATGAGATCATCAGGGCGGGCTTTAGCCGATGACGGACAGATGATCAACAGAACCTGACCAATGAGATCATCAGGGTGGGCTTTAGCCGATGATGGACAGATGATCAAGAGAAACTGACCAATGAGATCATCAGGACGGGCTTTAGCCAATGATGGACTGATGATCAACAGAAACGGACCAATGAGATCATCAGGGCGGGCTTTAGCCGATGACGGACAGATGATCAACAGAAACTGACCAATGAGATCATCAGGGCGGGCTTTAGCCGATGACAGACAGATGATCAACAGAAACTGACCAATGAGATCATCAGGGCGGGCTTTATCTGATGATGGACAGATGATCAACAGAAACTGACCAATGAGATCATCAGGGCGGGCTTTAGACGATGAGGGACAGATGATCAACAGACCAATGAGATCATCAGGGCGGGCTTTAGCCGATGACAGACAGATGATCAACAGAAACTGACCAATGAGATCATCAGGGCGGGCTTTAGCCGATGACGGACAGATGATCAACAGAACCTGACCAATGAGATCATCAGGGCGGGCTTTAGCCGATGACGGACAGATGATCAACAGAAACTGACCAATGAGATCATCAGGGCGGGCTTTAGCCGATGATGGACAGATGATCAAGAGAAACTGACCAATGAGATCATCAGGGCGGGCTTTAGACGATGACGGACAGATGATCAACAGAAACTGACCAATGAGATCATCAGGGCGGGCTTTAGCCGATGACGGACAGATGATCAACAGAAACTGACCAATGAGATCATCAGGGCGGGCTTTAGCCGATGACGGACAGATGATCAACAGAAACTGACCAATGAGATCATGAGGGCGGGCTTTAGCCGATGACGGACAGATGATCAACAGAAACTGACCAATGAGATCATCAGGGTGGGCTTTAGCCGATGATGGACAGATGATCAAGAGAAACTGACCAATGAGATCATCAGGACGGGCTTTAGCCAATGATGGACAGATGATCAACAGAAACGGACCAATGAGATCATCAGGGCGGGCTTTAGCCGATGACGGACAGATGATCAACAGAAACTGACCAATGAGATCATCAGGGCGGGCTTTAGCCGATGACAGACAGATGATCAACAGAAAATGACCAATGAGATCATCAGGGCGGGCTTTAGCCGATGACGGACAGATGATCAACAGAAACTGACCAATGAGATCATCAGGGCAGGCTTTAGCCGATGACGGACAGATGATCAACAGAAACTGACCAATGAGATCATCAGGGCGGGCTTTAGCCGATGACGGACAGATGATCAACAGAACCTGACCAATGAGATCATCAGGGTGGGCTTTATCTGATGATGGACAGATGATCAACAGAAACTGACCAATGAGATCATCAGGGCGGGCTTTAGACGATGAGGGACAGATGATCAACAGAAACTGACCAATGAGATCATCAGGGCGGGCTTTAGCCGATGACGGACAGATGATCAACAGAAACTGACCAATGAGATCATCAGGGCGGGCTTTAGCCGATGATGGACAGATGATCAACAGAAACTGACCAATGAGATCATCAGGGCGGGCTTTAGCCGATGACGGACAGATGATCAACAGAACCTGACCAATGAGATCATCAGGGTGGGCTTTAGCCGATGATGGACAGATGATCAAGAGAAACTGACCAATGAGATCATCAGGACGGGCTTTAGCCAATGATGGACTGATGATCAACAGAAACGGACCAATGAGATCATCAGGGCGGGCTTTAGCCGATGACGGACAGATGATCAACAGAAACTGACCAATGAGATCATCAGGGCGGGCTTTAGCCGATGACAGACAGATGATCAACAGAAACTGACCAATGAGATCATCAGGGCGGGCTTTATCTGATGATGGACAGATGATCAACAGAAACTGACCAATGAGATCATCAGGGCGGGCTTTAGACGATGAGGGACAGATGATCAACAGACCAATGAGATCATCAGGGCGGGCTTTAGCCGATGACGGACAGATGATCAACAGAAACTGACCAATGAGATCATCAGGGCGGGCTTTAGACGATGAGGGACAGATGATCAACAGAAACTGACCAATGAGATCATCAGGGCGGGCTTTAGACGATGACGGACAGATGATCAACAGACCAATGAGATCATCAGGGCGGGCTTTAGCCGATGACGGACAGATGATCAACAGAAACTGACCAATGAGATCATCAGGGCGGGCTTTAGCCGATGATGGACAGATGATCAACAGTAACGTAATCATCACGTCATCAAAGCGCTTGGATTATATTTGTTCTAATCTTAAACGGAGAGCTTGTTTGTATCTGCATCACCTTCACTATTTCTCTCAGAAATGATGATCATGTTGGTAAGTAATAATAATAATAATAGATTTTATTTATAATGCACTTTTCATTCCGAAGAATCTCAAAGTGCATCAAAGAAAAAAAAAAAAAAAAGTATAACAAGTAAAAATATAGAATAATACAAACAATCAATCAACACATTGTAATAACAGTACACTGTGGTCCACTCCATGTTTTACATTTCTCCCAGCGCTAGAGGCTCTGTTGCCACACATTCCCAATCCGGCAGTGTCCTGATGACAGCTGAAGACCAGATGATGGGGATCGCTGCAAATCCGTGTATCATTCGTTCAATCGGCCCTCGATTCAACATTGAAAACAGAAAAATGAGAAAACAGCTCGTTTCTCGATCCCTCGTCCCCTCCGAGAAAAACGAATTGGTAAAAAACGAAATTGGGAGTTTAAAGAGTGGGATTAAAGGCGCCCACAAATACAAAATATGGACCTAAATTATGAGTTCTGTTAATAGTGTGGGGGTTGAGAAGCGCACTCCTGCAGTTTAAATGTTTGGATGAGAAATACCCATCACAAGGCATTATTTTAACAATCAGCATTTAATTTCATATCACGGCTCATGTATCGGGGTGTAAGATAGTGATGATGATGTGATGTGGAGGACCATTCATTCACATTAATAATTGAACAATTAGTGTCAAATAATGACAATTAGTATGATTCTTCTTATTATGATTTTTATTATTAGCTTCAGTAACATTTCCATATTTCCAACAAAGAAATACATTGACTTCTGTCAGCTTGTTGATCCCAGTTTTATTTCCACCATCTTATAATGTCGGCCGACGCAGCATCATTTGACAGTGTTTTCACAGTAACCAGATCAACATTGTGAACTGAATTGTTCAACACTTCTGTGAAAACATCAAATGAACATCCGATGAAATAAAATATATTTTCTAACCTGCAAACGAAGGAGAATGCGAATTTTAAACCAAATCAAAATCAAAGGTAAGCCGGTATCCGTATTGAGTATCAGCAGACGCAAAACGCCACCAAAGGCGACACATATTTAAGTGAAAAAGTGATAAAAGTTACACAAACGATAAAAGCTATTTGTGGTTTCTCGGTTTGATCAATTTGAGCAACAATAAACCACAGAAAACAGGCATTTTGAGTTTGTGTTGGTAATTCAGATGATACACCCGACTCTTGAGCGTGACACAATTGGTCACAAGACATACGAGAGCCAATGCCGTTTCACATTGAAATCTGCCGTAACGTTTCTTCAGGCGATAATTTTTGATTGAAAAATTTGATTTGTGCCTGATCTTCAGCGGATGGAGACGCTGATCGTTTTGGGGGATTTTCCTCACACAAATCAATCGTTTGGCCTCTGAACACTTGGATTATTTGTACTTTTTGATTAAATTGTGCATGCAGTTGTATCTGCCTGTTAAATCCTGTGATTTATATCATATGACACACAAATGGGTCGGTTTAGGGAGCGGATGGGGTTGGGTTACATGTTCAAACGTGTCTAACTAGTGAATATAAATACATGTAAATAAAAATAGACTCCAACATGTCTCAATGAAGAAATCATAACCCAATAATAATTTAATTATGATCATATGCCTAACGTGCGTCTGTGTATGACACCAAACGTTTCTCATTGCAATGAATGAGCACCCTGCTCGTCGAAAAATGGCTCTAAAGGGGTTTCCTGTGCTGTAAAATGTGACGCCGATAGGTCAAGTCAGCTTTATTTATATCGCGCTTTTACAATGACGATTGTTTCAAAGCAGCTTCACAGTGTTAAACAGGACAATATTGCAACAGAATTAGACTTGGCTGTACAGTCGTACTGGAGAAAACAGTGATGTTATCAGCTAATTTTAATTTATCATATAGCGACAATGTTGGCAGATCAGTATTATAGTTTATACAATTAAATAAGACCTAATCAATCCATTTTATTTGGATGTTTAATTGAAAACTTACACTCTAAAAATGGCTGGGTTAAAAACAACCCAATTGGCAACCCAGCGCTGGGTAAATATTGGACAGAACACATGCTGGGTCAAATTAACCCAGTGGCATTTTAACCCAGCAGGCTGGGCTGTTGAGAAAACCCAAAATGTAGTCAATTTTTTACCATTAATGGATTTGCTATTCTGGGTTATTCTTGCTGGGTTGTTTTTAAAAAATCTCCTGTGCATTAGCCTACTGTAAAACTAGACGATCATGACGAAACAAATGAAGAATGCATGTTTAGACTGTTAAAAACATCATTTTTATTGCTTGACAAATGGTACAACACACAAATGTGTTAAAATTGGCAACAATGACAACTACAAACCTAATATATTCTGTCAATTTATTCACGTTTAAATCAAACTTTTATTTTGACGGGTTGCCGTGACTTTTGAGTCTCTGTGTTCATGATATGACACGCGCCCCCGTCATTCACACAGAGACGCAAAACATGGAAGAGTAATATTTAAATAGTATTTAATATACACAGACACTGGTATATATTCGGCTACAGTCTGGAGCCCTGCGTGACGCGACTGAACGCAGCTGCGGGACTGAATATAGTCTACTTGTGAGTCAATGCTATACAGATATATCGTCACATTTTTAACCTTTCAGTATGTACTTGGTACCGAAGTACCGGTACTTGTGACATCCCTACATACAACCATGTTTAATTTTCGTAAGGGGATCATGGTGTAATCACAAACTGTATTAATCTATCATCTCACATGCCTACCTGAACTAACACGAGTCAGTACATTGCGTCGGATTCTGAGGTAAAACGTTTGTCGTCTTAACGTCATGACGTAAGCTTAAGAATTGTTGCCGCGAAGAAGAAAAAAAAACTATAATTATGCTAATTAAAATTATTATTAATGAAAATATATGAACTTATCTTAGAACATCTGCAACCAGTGGCTTTGCCTTTTGCATTGTCCTTTCAAAATGACAGTTTGGGAACGAATTTAAACGAATCAAGGCGGGAAGCTCGTGAAACAACCAAGCATTGCGACCCAGCAGGTTTAACCCAACGACTGGAAATTTGAAACTACCCAATGGTGTTTAAAATGTGATCAAATAAACCAACAAAAATTACCCAACAGTCTTAACCCAGCATTTTGGGTTAAAAAATAACCCAGCATTATTTAGAGTGTAGATTGAAATGTTTGTGTCCCCAACTGAGCAAGCCAAGCCAAAGGCGAGCCAAGGAACCGAAACTCCATCAGGGCATGATGGAGAAAATAAACCTTGGACAAACCAGACTCAGTTCTCCTCTGGCCTATTAACACACAGTGGAGGATTATTATTCTGCCAACCTTACAGGTCAGAAATCATATTAGATCAGAATATTCAAAAGTTCTGGGTATCACGCAAGAGACGGGTTTATTGAGGATAACGCTTTGATTACATAACAATATGAATATGATCCTGACCAAGCGCCAATATGTGACGATTAGGGAGTGAGAACGTGTTTTTCTCTCCTCCTGTAATCACACACAGGCTGTAATAGATGGATTCTCATAACGCTGGATGGAGGGATGAGAGAAGATGGATCATGTTGACAGTGGATGAGTAAAGATTCGTCTGTGAGGTTGAGATCATTATAGGCATTAAAGGAGGAAAAGTTCTGCCATGTTGATTGAAACCTGTTTGACTCAAAGCGATAGTAGTTCTGCCATCATTTACTCTCCCTCATGTCGTTCCAAACCCGTAAGACATTCGTTCATCTTCGGAAAAAAAACACAAATTAAGACGCTTTTGATGAAATCTGAAAGATTTCTGTCCCTCCATCCAAGTCTGTTCACATTAAAGAGATCGTAAAATAAATCCATATGATTGGAGGGGTTTGATTCGAGTCTTCGGACAAGACAGAGGCTCTTTATTTGAAGAACAGATTTAATTTAGGCTTTTAGAGTTCTGCAGTCGTGACAGATCGCCGCTGGTTCCTTCAAGATGTTCCACTAGGGTTTGAAAATGGGGTTTTCAATTAATAAAGCTATAGCGTCATGATATTTTGACATTTAGAAGTGTAAATGTGATGTATGACAGCAATGAATCTCATTGGTTCCTGCGGAAGCACGAATGTGATGCGTCACGCGAGAATGAATCTCATCGGTTCCTGCGGAAGCACGAATGTGATGCGTCACGCGAGAATGAACCTCATCGGTTCCTGCGGAAGCACGAATGTGATGCGTCACGCGAGAATGAACCTCATCGGTTCCTGCGGAAGCACGAATGTGATGCGTCACGCGAGAATGAACCTCATCGGTTCCTGAGGAAGCACGAATGTGATGCGTCACGCGAGAATGAACCTCATCGGTTCCTGCGGAAGCACGAATGTGATGCGTCACGCGAGAATGAACCTCATCGGTTCCTGCGGAAGCACGAATGTGATGCGTCACGCGAGAATGAACCTCATCGTTCCTGCGGAAGCACGAATGTGATGCGTCACGCGAGAATGAACCTCATCGGTTCCTGCGGAAGCACGAATGTGATGCGTCACGCGAGAATGAACCTCATCGGTTCCTGCGGAAGCACGAATGTGATGCGTCACGCGAGAATGAACCTCATCGGTTCCTGCGGAAGCACGAATGTGATGCGTCACGCGAGAATGAACCTCATCGGTTCCTGCGGAAGCACGAATGTGATGCGTCACGCGAGAATGAACCTCATCGGTTCCTGCAGAAGCACGAATGTGATGCGTCACGCGAGAATGAACCTCATCGGTTCCTGCGGAAGCACGAATGTGATGCGTCACGCGAGAATGAACCTCATCGTTTCCTGCGGAAGCACGAATGTGATGCGTCACGCGAGAATGAACCTCATCGGTTCCTGCGGAAGCACGAATGTGATGCGTCACGCGAGAATGAACCTCATCGGTTCCTGCGGAAGCACGAATGTGATGCGTCACGCGAGAATGAACCTCATCGGTTCCTGCGGAAGCACGAATGTGATGCGTCACGCGAGAATGAACCTCATCGGTTCCTGCGGAAGCACGAATGTGATGCGTCACGCGAGAATGAACCTCATCGTTCCTGCGGAAGCACGAATGTGATGCGTCACGCGAGAATGAACCTCATCGGTTCCTGCGGAAGCACGAATGTGATGCGTCACGCGAGAATGAACCTCATCGTTTCCTGCGGAAGCACGAATGTGATGCGTCACGCGAGAATGAACCTCATCGGTTCCTGCGGAAGCACGAATGTGATGCGTCACGCGAGAATGAACCTCATCGTTTCCTGCGGAAGCACGAATGTGATGCGTCACGCGAGAATGAACCTCATCGTTCCTGCGGAAGCACGAATGTGATGCGTCACGCGAGAATGAATCTCATCGGTTCCTGCGGAAGCACGAATGTGATGCGTCACGCGAGATGAACCTCATCGGTTCCTGCGGAAGCACGAATGTGATGCGTCACGCGAGAATGAACCTCATCGGTTCCTGCGGAAGCACGAATGTGATGCGTCACGCGAGAATGAACCTCATCGGTTCCTGCGGAAGCACGAATGTGATGCGTCACGCGAGAATGAACCTCATCGTTCCTGCGGAAGCACGAATGTGATGCGTCACGCGAGAATGAACCTCATCGTTCCTGCGTAAGCACGAATGTGATGCGTCACGCGAGAATGAACCTCATCGTTCCTGCGGAAGCACGAATGTGATGCGTCACGCGAGAATGAACCTCATCGGTTCCTGCGTAAGCACGAATGTGATGCGTCACGCGAGAATGAACCTCATCGGTTCCTGCGGAAGCACGAATGTGATGCGTCACGTGAGAATGAACCTCATCGGTTCCTGCGGAAGCACGAATGTGATGCGTCACGCGAGAATGAACCTCATCGGTTCCTGCGGAAGCACGAATGTGATGCGTCACGCGAGAATGAACCTCATCGTTCCTGCGGAAGCACGAATGTGATGCGTCACGCGAGAATGAATCTCATCGGTTCCTGCGGAAGCACGAATGTGATGCGTCACGCGAGAATGAACCTCATCGGTTCCTGCGGAAGCACGAATGTGATGCGTCACGCGAGAATGAACCTCATCGGTTCCTGCGGAAGCACGAATGTGATGCGTCACGCGAGAATGAACCTCATCGTTTCCTGCGGAAGCACGAATGTGATGCGTCACGCGAGAATGAACCTCATCGGTTCCTGCGGAAGCACGAATGTGATGCGTCACGCGAGAATGAACCTCATCGTTTCCTGCGGAAGCACGAATGTGATGCGTCACGCGAGAATGAACCTCATCGGTTCCTGCGGAAGCACGAATGTGATGCGTCACGCGAGAATGAACCTCATCGGTTCCTGCGGAAGCACGAATGTGATGCGTCACGCGAGAATGAACCTCATCGTTCCTGCGGAAGCACGAATGTGATGCGTCACGCGAGAATGAACCTCATCGGTTCCTGCGGAAGCACGAATGTGATGCGTCACGCGAGAATGAACCTCATCGGTTCCTGCGGAAGCACGAATGTGATGCGTCACGCGAGAATGAACCTCATCGTTCCTGCGTAAGCACGAATGTGATGCGTCACGCGAGAATGAACCTCATCGTTCCTGCGGAAGCACAAATGTGATGCGTCACGCGAGAATGAACCTCATCGTTCCTGCGGAAGCACGAATGTGATGCGTCACGCGAGAATGAACCTCACTGGTTCCTGCGGAAGCACGAATGTGATGCGTCACGCGAGAATGAACCTCATCGGTTCCTGCGGAAGCACGAATGTGATGCGTCACGCGAGAATGAACCTCATCGTTCCTGCGGAAGCACAAATGTGATGCGTCACGCGAGAATGAACCTCATCGTTCCTGCGGAAGCACGAATGTGATGCGTCACGCGAGAATGAACCTCACTGGTTCCTGCGGAAGCACGAATGTGATGCGTCACGCGAGAATGAACCTCATCGTTCCTGCGGAAGCACGAATGTGATGCGTCACGCGAGAATGAACCTCATCGTTCCTGCGGAAGCACGAATGTGATGCGTCATGCGAGAATGAACCTCATCGTTCCTGCGGAAGCACGAATGTGATGCGTCACGCGAGAATGAACCTCATCGGTTCCTGCGGAAGCACGAATGTGATGCGTCACGCGAGAATGAACCTCACTGGTTCCTGCGGAAGCACGAATGTGATGCGTCACGCGAGAATGAACCTCATCGGTTCCTGCGGAAGCACGAATGTGATGCGTCACGCGAGAATGAACCTCATCGTTCCTGCGGAAGCACGAATGTGATGCGTCACGCGAGAATGAACCTCATCGGTTCCTGCGGAAGCACGAATGTGATGCGTCACGCGAGAATGAATCTCATCGGTTCCTGCGGAAGCACGAATGTGATGCGTCACGCGAGAATGAACCTCACTGGTTCCTGCGGAAGCACGAATGTGATGCGTCACGCGAGAATGAACCTCATCGGTTCCTGCGGAAGCACGAATGTGATGCGTCACGCGAGAATGAACCTCATCGGTTCCTGCGGAAGCACGAATGTGATGCGTCACGCGAGAGTTAACCTCATCGGTTCCTGCGGAAGCACGAATGTGATGCGTCACGCGAGAATGAACCTCATCGGTTCCTGCGGAAGCACGAATGTGATGCGTCACGCGAGAATGAACCTCATCGGTTCCTGCGGAAGCACGAATGTGATGCGTCACGCGAGAATGAACCTCATCGGTTCCTGCGGAAGCACGAATGTGATGCGTCACGCGAGAATGAACCTCATCGGTTCCTGCGGAAGCACGAATGTGATGCGTCACGCGAGAATGAACCTCATCGGTTCCTGCGGAAGCACGAATGTGATGCGTCACGCGAGAATGAACCTCATCGGTTCCTGCGGAAGCACGAATGTGATGCGTCACGCGAGAATGAACCTCATCGGTTCCTGCGGAAGCACGAATGTGATGCGTCACGCGAGAATGAACCTCATCGGTTCCTGCGGAAGCACGAATGTGATGCGTCACGCGAGAATGAACCTCATCGTTCCTGCGGAAGCACGAATGTGATGCGTCACGCGAGAATGAACCTCATCGGTTCCTGCGGAAGCACGAATGTGATGCGTCACGCGAGAATGAACCTCATCGTTTCCTGCGGAAGCACGAATGTGATGCGTCACGCGAGAATGAACCTCATCGGTTCCTGCGGAAGCACGAATGTGATGCGTCACGCGAGAATGAACCTCATCGTTTCCTGCGGAAGCACGAATGTGATGCGTCACGCGAGAATGAACCTCATCGGTTCCTGCGGAAGCACGAATGTGATGCGTCACGCGAGAATGAACCTCATCGGTTCCTGCGGAAGCACGAATGTGATGCGTCACGCGAGAATGAACCTCATCGTTCCTGCGGAAGCACGAATGTGATGCGTCACGCGAGAATGAACCTCATCGTTCCTGCGTAAGCACGAATGTGATGCGTCACGCGAGAATGAACCTCATCGGTTCCTGCGGAAGCACGAATGTGATGCGTCACGCGAGAATGAATCTCCTCGGTTCCTGCGGAAGCACGAATGTGATGCGTCACGCGAGAATGAACCTCATCGGTTCCTGCGGAAGCACGAATGTGATGCGTCACGCGAGAATGAACCTCATCGGTTCCTGCGGAAGCACGAATGTGATGCGTCACGCGAGAATGAACCTCATCGGTTCCTGCGGAAGCACGAATGTGATGCGTCACGCGAGAATGAACCTCATCGTTCCTGCGGAAGCACGAATGTGATGCGTCACGCGAGAATGAACCTCATCGTTCCTGCGTAAGCACGAATGTGATGCGTCACGCGAGAATGAACCTCATCGGTTCCTGCGGAAGCACGAATGTGATGCGTCACGCGAGAATGAACCTCATCGGTTCCTGCGGAAGCATGAATGTGATGCGTCACGCGAGAATGAACCTCACTGGTTCCTGCGGAAGCACGAATGTGATGTGTCACGCGAGAATGAACCTCATCGGTTCCTGCGGAAGCACGAATGTGATGCGTCACGCGAGAATGAACCTCATCGTTCCTGCGGAAGCACGAATGTGATGCGTCACGCGAGAATGAACCTCATCGGTTCCTGCGGAAGCACGAATGTGATGCGTCACGCGAGAATGAACCTCATCGGTTCCTGCGGAAGCACGAATGTGATGCGTCACGCGAGAATGAACCTCATCGTTCCTGCGGAAGCACGAATGTGATGCGTCACGCGAGAATGAACCTCATCGGTTCCTGCGGAAGCACGAATGTGATGCGTCATGCGAGAATGAACCTCATCGGTTCCTGCGGAAGCACGAATGTGATGCGTCACGCGAGAATGAACCTCATCGGTTCCTGCGGAAGCACGAATGTGATGCGTCACGCGAGAATGAACCTCATCGTTCCTGCGGAAGCACGAATGTGATGCGTCACGCGAGAATGAACCTCATCGTTTCCTGCGGAAGCACGAATGTGATGCGTCACGCGAGAATGAACCTCATCGGTTCCTGCGGAAGCACGAATGTGATGCGTCACGCGAGAATGAACCTCATCGGTTCCTGCGGAAGCACGAATGTGATGCGTCACGCGAGAATGAACCTCATCGGTTCCTGCGGAAGCATGAATGTGATGCGTCACGCGAGAATGAACCTCACTGGTTCCTGCGGAAGCACGAATGTGATGCGTCACGCGAGAATGAACCTCATCGGTTCCTGCGGAAGCACGAATGTGATGCGTCACGCGAGAATGAACCTCATCGGTTCCTGCGTAAGCACGAATGTGAATGACCAATGGGTGTGTGTATCAGTGTTTGTGGGCGGGAGGCTGCATAGCGAGTTCAGACAGAACTAAAGTTGCCGATGCAGTAGCCCCCGCTCGCTTTTGTGCTTCGATATTTGCCGCGTTTGCAGCGTGTAACTGATCCGCGGCTCTAGCTATAGGCTACCACAAACACAGATTTATTAATATTTTTTTATTTCAAATTTAAAAGTTGTAGGCTATTGAACATGGCTTGTCATCATTGTAATTTTCTTGTACACACCCTTTTATAGATGACACGTTTAAAAGCACTATTATAATATAAACGTTTTATTAAATTCCGTTATTCCAATTCCTTTATATTTATATAGCCTTTAGATTTATATATATGGTTGCTCACGCAACGCAAGTGGCAAAACATTTAAATCTGGTCTTTTATTTAGTAAATCTTTATTAATATTATTTTCAAGAAATCCCGCAGGTCATAAGGAACTTTGCTTTTCCACCTCCAAAAAGAAAGGAGGAAGGATGAGTGCTATCCATTATGTCTTCTTATTTAGCTAAATGCCAGGTATGATGTTGTTTTCCTTGCTTTGCTCAAGGCAAAAAGCCTCATGATGACTTTGAAACAGAGTAGAATTATAAACTATATTCACATCATATGCGTCTGTGGTGAAATAACTAGATTTTCGCCTCAATACATGTTTATTTTAATGCAAACAATGCACAATGTCATTTTAAATTTAATGCATACAGCACATCTGAATGCATTATGTATATATATATATATATATATATATATATATATATATATATATATATATATATATATATATATATATATATATATATATATATATATATATATATATATATATATATATATATATATATATATATATATATATAGGCTAAACTCGGTGCGGAAACGATTGCTGATCTGCTACTCTGATCTGTACGTACCGCTCCAGGAACGGTTCGCCGGATCGCGTCCGCATGCAGTGTGAAAGCTATAATCCATTAACACGGGCACAGAAAAAATACGCACCGCATACACATGGCAAACGGAGTGTGTGTGAAACGGGCATCACATGCAGCAGCGCTCCGGTCTGCAATTATTGCTTTGAAAGCTGCCACAGTTGCAAAGAGACATGATCACAACGACTCTTTCTACTTCTGTAAACTTCCGTTTTTTCGGCTATTTTTGGTAGCTGGATATATATAATTTGTTGCATCTGTACAAACGAGGATATGGTTATTAATAAATTAAATTTGTTATTGTTGTTCATTATCAATAGGCTTTCCTGTAGCTCAACCAGTAGAGCATGGTGCTAGCAACACCAAGGTCATGGGTTTGATTCCCAGAGAAAGCAAGAAATGAGAATAATGTAAAAATGTTTACCTTGAATGCAATGTAAGTCGCTTTGGATAAAAGCGTCTGCCAAATGCGTAAATGTAAATAGAGTGCCGAAGCTATGACGTCACTTTGTATGCCAAAGCGCGGAATTGAGTTTGCATTTTAGCACTTCCGGTTCCCTCGCTCTAAAGTCTATGGGTTTTTTTAATGGGTTTTTGCTAAATCGCCTGAAATAAGGTCTGTGATTAAAATTACTTTAACTGTTTACAGTAGCCGGCTGATCTCTTCAGTTTGTCAGTAGGAGCCGCTCGCGTTCTGCCACCCGGAAGTATCCTGGTGCCGATTGTTTACAAACATTCTGAAATGGTCTATATTTTCAAGTTTTGATCTATGGCATAAAACACACTAGTTCTAACTTACTTGTGATTTTTTAAAAACTTTATTGTGTCTTAAAGACGGAGGTTGCTAATTACATCCTTTGTCCGGGACTTTAGACGTCATCGTGACAAACAGGAAATCTCACCAGCCCGCGCGCATTTCATTCACTTTTGAACTCTGCAAGTAAATGTTTAATCTTTTTTTTTTAAAACTAGCCCACATTTCAGCCTCACGTTTTCAGAAGTTTACCTTTCAGTTAATATCCATAACGTTATATATTTAGTCCTTTCAAATAGTAGTGTTTCCAAATATTGTTGTACACAGAAATCTGTGATTTTAAGGTCACCGATCACCAGTTCTTCATTTCTGTGGAGACTGTAGTGTTGTGTTTTGTCCTGAGATGGAAGCACAAGTCGTCGAATGAAAGCTGCGCTGTCCTACATGTCCAGATTTATAGTGGTTCTCTCCTCGATATATGATCAATCGTCTAAGAAAAAGGACATACGATTGTAGATTGATACGGCTATAGCTTACGCCGTTAGTGCTTCTGAGGTGGTAAAAACATGTTTTTTTTTTCTGGCGAATTAGCAAATGGTATGCAAACATACAATCAAACATAATACAGTGAAAGATAATCTTAAAAGTCTATTTGGGGCACGATGATCAGGAATAATAGCCTAATCTTAATCACAAAGACAATAATATTACATTTAGGTTTATATAAACTAACAAAATAATAAACGAATAAATAAAACATGAACAAACGAGAAAACAAATCTCAGAGAGGCACACACCCAATTAGTTTCTAACATTTTTGGAAAAAAACGAATGGGCAATATTTCTCATGAAAAAGTGGATAAGTGTTCAAACGCAGCGCAGATCATAATGAGCAAGTTTTTTAAATAAAGTTTGAGGAAGCCTGATGATGACGTAGATCCGCGACTGTGTGCTGTAGTCCGCGTTAGCATTTTATATCTGACGGCTTTATTTAGGCTTCAAACGGTATACATGTTGGATTCACTTGTAAAGATTATCTTGATAGACAAAACGTGTAAGGGTCATAACTCTTTGTTGAACACAGATCTTATTTTTTTTTGCGGGGGACTGCTTATTTTTTTTAGCTTCAGCCCCCCTAAAATAGGCCTAACGACGTCCCTGATTTGCAGTATTTCCCATCAGCCGGTGTCAGGACTCGTATTATTAGTGTTCAACAGCTCCATCAGTCAAATGGACATGGCTAGTGTTTAATGATTAGAAGCCCAAGGCAGCGTTAACTAATCGACCCACGACCTCCCTGATCTACTCCGGCCTGAGCAGGGCCGTACCCAGGATTTTCTAAATACCGAGGTCCAAATATGAATTTTGGAGGGTTTGAAAAAACAAACAAACAAAAAAAACATTTCCCTCCTTTACATATGCATTTTAAGACATAAGACAATCAAAGATTCAGCTAACTGTAGCTTTAAAACCATGTCAGTGTGCAGGATAAATTATTTTAAGAAGACAACAGATTTTTATAAATGAGAATCTGGTTAAATGTTGCAAAAAAATTAGACTCTTATTTAGAAAATTAGAAAATCAGAAAATCAGTTTTGTTGTTAAATTGAGCCAAAGACGACATGTGTGACTCCATCTTTGAAAACCTAGCTAAAGTTATTTTTTGTGATTTACATTATGTAAAGAACATTATTTGAACATATAACCTTGATATATTTAATGTTGAATGAGTAAGATCATGTCAAAGATAGAAATCAATGTGAAAATATAACCAATGAGTGAAATCTAAATTTGATGCTCCTAATCTGAATATTAGATGATGAGACTTTAGCCTGGATTTCACAGACAAGAATCACATTATGTGTAGCAATCAGGAATATATTGTAGGCGAATGCTTTTTCTGTTCTGAGCACAGTGGGCTACCTGCTCTTTCTGTCTCATCGCCATCATCTTCTCTCTTTCTTTTTTTCCCCAGTCTCCTTCTCTTGCCCTGTATCTATTCTCTTTTTAAAGCTGAGCGTTGTTTGAAGCAGTCTTTTCATTTTTGTCTGTATCGGTAAAAACAAAGTTGTAAATGTAAATTTACTGAAGGCTGTCAAGAAAACGTTATTAGTTTGCATCCCTGATTATTAAGCGCTCTTGCGGTGTTGTGATATCAAACGTCAGTCGCTGTTCGAAGCGCCGGTTGGTGGTTGTAACTTGTGGCATTTGTCCCGCCTCTCCTCCACTGTGATTGGACATTGATGTTCACCCAAAGTTGAACACGTAAAAATGGACAAAACCTGCCAGCTGTTGGCGCTATTGAAAAGTGCAGCGCATCCATTGGAAACAATTGAAAACATACGCCGGGCGAGGCGAGAACACCTGTTTGTACCAAGCCTGCAGTCTCCCTCTCATTTACTGAAGCTTTCGCGCCTCGATCGCCCCCCGGTGACCGGTCCCAGTATAGCCGCCCCTCTGTGTTTTCTAATGGACGCGAGGCAAACTAAATAATAAAATTACACTTCAAATATTTTTCCCCCAAAGTTAGTTTATGTCATTGAAGGCAGTTATCATCACGATGATTTCATTTCAGGTGTTCGTTTTTAAAATAAGTTTAGTTTTAGTTAGTTATCTGACGCTTTAAAAACAGGGAGCAGATTGGTGCTTTAGCGTTAATTTCTACATTTCCATAACTGTTTATTTCACACCAACATAATTAATTGTTCTGCATCTGCGAGAGTGTGGGCGGGCTTTTGATTTCGCAGCTGTACTTCCTGCTCTACTTCCTGCGCTCTACTGCGCAACTCCGGTCCCGAAATCGCTACTGCGCAGACTCGGTCTCGAAATCGCTATTGCGCAGACTCGGTCTCGAAATCGCTACTGCGCAGACTCGGTCTCGAAATCGCTACTGCGCAGACTCGGTCTCGAAATCGCTACTGCGCAGACTCGGTCTCGAAATCGCTACTGCGCAGACTCGGTCTCGAAATCGCTACTGCGCAGACTCGGTCTCGAAATCGCTACTGCGCAGACTCGGTCTCGAAATCGCTACTGCGCAGACTCGGTCTCGAAATCGCTACTGCGCAGACTCGGTCTCGAAATCGCTACTGCGCAGACTCGGTCTCGAAATCGCTACTGCGCAGACTCGGTCCCGAAATCGCTACTGCGCAGACTCGGTCTCGAAATCGCTACTGCGCAGACTCGGTCCCGAAATCGCTACTGCGCAGACTCGGTCCCGAAATCGCTACTGCGCAGACTCGGTCCCGAAATCGCTACTGCGCAGACTCGGTCTCGAAATCGCTACTGCGCAGACTCGGTCTCGAAATCGCTACTGCGCAGACTCGGTCTCGAAATCGCTACTGCGCAGACTCGGTCTCGAAATCGCTACTGCGCAGACTCGGTCTCGAAATCGCTACTGCGCAGACTCGGTCTCGAAATCGCTACTGCGCAGACTCGGTCTCGAAATCGCTACTGCGCAGACTCGGTCTCGAAATCGCTACTGCGCAGACTCGGTCTCGAAATCGCTACTGCGCAGACTCGGTCTCGAAATCGCTACTGCGCAGACTCGGTCTCGAAATCGCTACTGCGCAGACTCGGTCTCGAAATCGCTACTGCGCAGACTCGGTCCCGAAATCGCTACTGCGCAGACTCGGTCTCGAAATCGCTACTGCGCAGACTCGGTCCCGAAATCGCTACTGCGCAGACTCGGTCCCGAAATCGCTACTGCGCAGACTCGGTCTCGAAATCGCTACTGCGCAGACTCGGTCTCGAAATCGCTACTGCGCAGACTCGGTCTCGAAATCGCTACTGCGCAGACTCGGTCTCGAAATCGCTACTGCGCAGACTCGGTCTCGAAATCGCTACTGCGCAGACTCGGTCTCGAAATCGCTACTGCGCAGACTCGGTCTCGAAATCGCTACTGCGCAGACTCGGTCCCGAAATCGCTACTGCGCAGACTCGGTCCCGAAATCGCTACTGCGCAGACTCGGTCTCGAAATCGCTACTGCGCAGACTCGGTCTCGAAATCGCTACTGCGCAGACTCGGTCTCGAAATCGCTACTGCGCAGACTCGGTCTCGAAATCGCTACTGCGCAGACTCGGTCTCGAAATCGCTACTGCGCAGACTCGGTCCCGAAATCGCTACTGCGCAGAATCGGTCCCGAAATCGCTACTGCGCAGACTCGGTCTCGAAATCGCTACTGCGCAGACTCGGTCTCGAAATCGCTACTGCGCAGACTCGGTCTCGAAATCGCTACTGCGCAGACTCGGTCTCGAAATCGCTACTGCGCAGACTCGGTCTCGAAATCGCTACTGCGCAGACTCGGTCCCGAAATCGCTACTGCGCAGACTCGGTCCCGAAATCGCTACTGCGCAGACTCGGTCTCGAAATCGCTACTGCGCAGACTCGGTCCCGAAATCGCTACTGCGCAGACTCGGTCTCGAAATCGCTACTGCGCAGACTCGGTCCCGAAATCGCTACTGCGCAGACTCGGTCCCGAAATCGCTACTGCGCAGACTCGGTCCCGAAATCGCTACTGCGCAGACTCGGTCCCGAAATCGCTACTGCGCAGACTCGGTCTCGAAATTGCTACTGCGCAGACTCGGTCTCGAAATCTCTACTGCGCAGACTCGGTCCCAAGATGTCAGCGCCGTGCACCCCCGCCTGAAAGCTTCAAATCTGGCAAGCGGAAACGGATGATGTCGAGTCGTCCATTTTTTTTTACGGTCTATGGTTTGTACACGCCGCCTTAATAGGCTATTATTTTGCAACTTCTATTATGTACACCTTGGAGAATTACAAAGGTCCGGACCTCGGGGACCTCAATGGTGGGTACGGCCCTGGGCCTGAGCCTATAGCAGCCAAGATACCTGATTATTCATGCCCTCAGAAACATGATTTACCTAGTGATGTCTAAAGTCATTCAGTACAAAGTTGATATAAAATTGAATATCTCTTTAAGCTCATTAATAAGACGTTTCAAGAACGTTGTTGTGGGAACGTTTCCTCTCAACATTATGAGAACACCAGTCAAGCACAAATAACATCATAAGAACGTTCCAACTATATTGTTCTAAAAATGTTTCCTCTCAACGTTACGATGTTTTTGAACAATGCAAACATTATAAGAATGTTCCTGAAACATTATTTTTGGAATGTTTTTTTTCTAACATTTACATAACGTTCGTGAAAGTTGTGGAAACGTTCCTTGTTAGCTGGGATTTTGAGTTTGTGTTGGTAATTCAGATGATACACCCGACTCTTGAGCGTGACACAATTGGTCACAAGACATACGAGAGCCAATGCCGTTTCACTTTGAAATCTGACGTAACGTTTCTTCAGGCGATAATTTTTGATTGAAAAATTTGATTTGTGCCTGATCTTCAGCGGATGGAGACGCTGATCGTTTTGGGGGATTTTCCTCACACAAATCAATCGTTTGGCCTCTGAACACTTGGATTATTTGTACTTTTTGATTAAATTGTGCATGCAGTTGTATCTGCCTGTTAAATCCTGTGATTTATATCATATGACACACAAATGGGTCAGTTTAGGGAGCGGATGGGGTTGGGTTACATGTTCAAACGTGTCTAACTAGTGAATATAATTACATGTAAATAAAAATAGACTCCAACATGTCTCAATGAAGAAATCATAACCCAATAATAATTTAATTATGATCATATGCCTAACGTGCGTCTGTGTATGACACCAAACGTTTCTCATTGCAATGAATGAGCACCCTGCTCGTCGAAAAATGGCTCTAAAGGGGTTTCCTGTGCTGTAAAATGTGACGCCGATAGGTCAAGTCGAGTCAACTTTATTTATATCGCGCTTTTACAATGACGATTGTTTCAAAGCAGCTTCACAGTGTTAAAGCTACACTGTGTAACTTTTTTAGTTTATTCTTCGCTAAAAACTCTCTTTCAAAGTTCTTTCAAAAATATATGTGCTCATTAATGTATATTTACTTCTTTCAAGTAATAAAGTATTCTCGTAAGTTTATAATATGCCATTGAAAATACATACGGGTGAGGGGTTCGAATGCCGGTCGCCATGTTGCTCCTCCATCTTGAAAGTACAGTAGCCAAAGAGGGACATACCCGTAAATTCAAGCTTCGCCTTTCGCGTTTTAACACTCGATGGCACCGTGTCGAATGTGAAGAGGGGGATTGCCATGTTAATCTTGGACTAAATCGGCCACCGTAGGAGTTATAACAAAATCAGAATTGAGAGGAAAAGAAACTAATATTCACTGGATGGTCATAAACCTTTACACCACTAGATGGGGGAAATATCACACAGTGGAGCTTTAAACAGGACAATATTGCAACAGAATTCGATTTCGGCTGTACAGTCGTTCTGGAGAAAACAGTGATGTTATCAGCTTATTTTAATTTATCATATAGCGACAATGTTGGCAGATCAGTATTATAGTTTATAGAATTAATTAAGACCTAATAAATCCATTTTATTTGGATGTTTATTTGAAAATTACCCTTTGTGTGAATGCCGCCTTTGAGACCTGGGGCCGGTTGCATAAACCCTTAGACTAGTCTTAAAAGTAAGTCATCTAAATTTTTTCTTTAAGACTGGTCCTAACTTTGATCAAATCAGTTACATAAAATGGTAGATCGGTTCAGTTTTAATAAGAAAAGTAAGACTGATTACATTTTGACTAATTGCTAGTTGGACAAATTAGTTCTTAAGACACAGTCTTAAGATAATGGATAAGTTTTTGCAACCGGCCCCTTGTCCGTTCTTCGTTCGTGGCTAACTCAGTTAGCTGGATTTGATTGTTAATAATTTGGCTTGATCTCGGATTGTTTGATTCTTCGAAGCTCAACCTGAGGCCTATTGCACAAAACTTGGATGCAAAATGTAGTTCACTGCTGTCGTGTAAACGCCCTGAAGGCACACTCATACCAAGAACAATAATGATAACGGAAGATAACTGTATATAAGTGGATAAATTGAGCCAGGATAACCAAGATATCCCGGCTTAATCCCTTATCCTAGTTTTGTGCAATAGGTCCCTGGGCTTGCTGTCATAGCAACAAGTCCATAAGCTCAAACCTGCTCGGGAGCTTAGTTCATGTAAACAGGATTAGATCGCATCTTGAGGTGATATTTAAAATCTGTCCCAGCCACTGCTGCTTTATTACAAGAGTTCATTACTGAACCAGGGGCAATAATAATTTTAAATAATAAAAAAATATACAAGTTTATTTGAAAAATATTTTAATGTTGTGAAAATTTTGCGTACAATACTAGATGCAGAGTCACTTGATTGAGAGATTTATTTGTGGATTGTGATGGAGTAATTACATTTATAGTTGTATTGGAGGTTTACACACATGCAGTTAATCTTCATCGTGCGTTAATGTGAGTGATGACGGATATTATGGGATGGCTTGATATGCAGCTCAAGAGATGCAGATAATTTTATCTTGACAGTTAAGAAACTTTAATTAATTGTGACACAACAAATCTGCTCCAAATTGAATTAAAAATGAAATTACAACATTGAAATGAAAATGTAAAGTGTGTACAAATATTATAAAATTGTGAATATAAATAATTGGGAATCATGTTCATCAAAACAGTGCACATTTAATTGATCTAACTTTTATGTTAGTTTGATCATTTCCTTATAAAGGTCCAGAAATTCGATTTTTTTTTTCTTCTTTTTTTTTCCTTATAAAATATCTCTCCAAGAGATTATAATAGCCTACTGGGTTGCACAGTGACGCCGGGTACAGCATTTAACGTTTCTGAGGGGAAATGTTGCAGTGTGTTGATCTGCCAGTCTCTTCAAAGGAAGATTACAAACGGCGAACACTACAGTGGTTAGCTGAACGATGTGAGTACAGAAATCTTTTACTTTAATTCCTAGATAGTTTGTTTCCTTGCTGCTTCTTGATTCTCGCGACTAGTGAGCTGGCTGACAGGTGGTTGTCATGACAATGATGTAGTTTAAGGCGGCACAAGTTCGCGTTCATTTACACTGAATCAAAACCGCTTCTATGTCGCCTTTGGTACTAGGGGCCGAGGTGGGTCAGACCCGGCATATTTTAAGTCTGCTTTAATGCGGCATCGCGTCTTTACACAGAATTTTGAGCAGACACAGACCCGCGTTAGACCCGCCTTAACTCGGCTGTGTAAAGATGCCTTAATTCGTTTGAAGAACCAAATTAGCCAGAGATCAATTATTAGGATTAAAAGATCTGGGATCTGTCAAATCATCTCGGATGTATTAAGTGAGGTACTAAATTATTAAATTATGTACTTGTACAAACTTAAATAATGATCTGCCAACATTGTTGCTATATGATAATTTAAAATAAGCTGATAACATCACGTTTTTTTTTTTCCTTTTTTTTTCTTTTTTCTCCAGTACGACTGTACAGCCAAATCTAATTTTGTCGCAATATTATCCTGTTTGACACTGTGAAGCTGCTTTGACACAATCGTGATTGTAAAAGCGCGATATAAATAAAGTTGATTGATTGATTGACTAAGAACGGGCCCCAGAAACTGACACGGCCATGTTTAGTTTAGTTCAGTTTCTGTCATTAGTTGTCGTTTGTTGATCACGTTCAGGCAGTGATGGAGTACTCGAGTCCTGGACTCGGACTCGAGTCCGACTCGAGTCCTTATTCTCTGGACTCGAGTCCGACTCGAGACTCCGTTCTCTGGACTCGTGACTCGACTTGGACTCGAGGACTGATGACTCGTACTTGGACTCGAGTCTCGAGCCGAGGAGGATATATAAAATCGGACTTGGGCATTCATCAAATGAATTACGTTGTTTCTGACTAAATAGGTTATAAAAATTTGATATAAGATGTTACACTTTTCCTGTTTTGGGCTCCAAGACCGGCCGTGATCTATTTTTCCCCTGACACTGCTACCGCTCGCTCTCCTTGCTTGAACACACTCACTGACGTCACTCACTTACGCCGCATTCTCCTGCATTATTCGCAATTTCGCGGGCTAAATGTTGACAGTCGGAAAATGCAGAAATATGTGCCCCGGATCGTGAAGTTCGCCTACACAGATTTTGTATCTAATGATGGTAAGAGCAGCGCTAAATGTTGTGTGTGTAATCGCACAATTGAGGAAAAGACTGGGACAACTTCAAACTTTAACAGACATCTATCACGGATGCACCCAGAAAAGTAAGTAAAATGCTTTCCTTTTTTAAAAAAAAAAACAAACTATTATTGACATATGATAATAAACAGAAGCTAGGGTTGGGCGAAGTCGGCCTATTTGGCATTAGACGTACAGTGAAGCGAATGTACAGTGACGTGACAGATTCAAACTGTGCTTTCTGCAATGGCTGGCGCTGAGGCAAAGACGGACGCGCTCAGCGCTTAAAGGGTTAGTTCACCCAAAAATGAAATTTATGTCATTAATGACTTACCCTAATGTCGTTCCACACCCGTAAGACCGACCTCCGTTCATCTTCACACACAGTTTAAGAAATTTTATATTTAGTCCGAGAGCGTATGCAAGTGCACACTGTCCATGTCCAGAAAGGGAATAAAAACATCATCAAAGTAGTCCATATGTGACATCAGTTGGTTGATTAGAATCTCTTGAAGCATCCAAAATACATTTTGGTCCAAAAATAACAAAAACTTTATTCAGAATTGTCTTCTCTTCCGTGTCCCTTCCTCAAATAAAGATTTGAACAGTTATGAATCAGCGTATTGATTCATGATTCGGATCGCGTGACATTGGCGAATTGAATCATGAATCAATACGCTGATTCATAACTGTTCAAATCTTTATTTGAGGAAGGGACACGGAAGAGAAGACAATTCTGAATAAAGTTTTTGTTATTTTTGGACCAAAATGTATTTTGGATGCTTCAAGAGATTCTAATCAACCAACTGATGTCACATATGGACTACTTTGATGATATCTCGGACTCGACGGGTCTTACGGGTGTGGAACGACATTAGGGTGAGTCATTAATTACATAAATTTCATTTTTGGGTGAACTAACCCTTTAATCCCGCTTATGTTTATTTTAGATTTCAGATATTTAAATACATATAATTCATAGCCAAACAATAGCTACATTTGTAGTTTGTAAAATACACAATGGTGTCTGGAACCAGCAATAAACAGTCCTTTCAAATATATTTGCCGACATTCACTGCAGGCCAATAGTTTGGACACATTACTATTTGTAATGTTTTTGAAATGAGTTTCTTCTGCTCATTAAGCCTGCATTTATTTGATCAAAAATACAGAAACAAATTAATATGGTGATATATTATTACAATTTAAAATATTTGGTTTTCAATTTATTATACTTTAAATGATCATTTATTTCTGTGATGCAAAGCTGAATTTTCAGGATCATTACTCCAGTCTTCACTGTCACATGATCCTTCTGAAGTCATTCTCATATTCTGATTTATTATGAGTGTTGGAAACAGTTCTGCTGCTTAATATATTTGATGAATAAAAGGTTCAAAAGAATTGCATTTATTCAAAATAAAAACATATTTTCAAATAATATAAATCTCCTATCACGTTTTATCAATTTAACACATCCTTGCTGAATAATTGATTTATAAAAATAAAAAAAGTATATATTGTTGTTACAAAAAGATTTCTATTTTTTAAAAATTTGCTTCTTAATTTTTATTTTTTATTTTTTTTAACTTTTTGTTCATCAACGTATTCTAAAAAAGTATCACAGGTTATGAAAAAATATTAAGCAGCAGAACTGTTTCCAACTTTGATAATGAATCATCACATTAGAATGATTTCTGAAGGATCATGTGACACTGAAGACTGGAGGAATGATACTTACTCAGCCCTGGAACTCAGTTGACTGATCATCCAAAAATGTATTTAAACAGTTAAATAAA
The DNA here is from genome assembly GCF_024679245.1 of Pseudorasbora parva. Lineage (NCBI taxonomy): Eukaryota > Metazoa > Chordata > Actinopteri > Cypriniformes > Gobionidae > Pseudorasbora > Pseudorasbora parva. Next base: position 2,084,416 of record NC_090174.1, read on the forward strand.
TATAATCATGCCACAGCCCACAGCTAGTTGATAATGATTTGAACTAAGGTCGAAGACAATTCTAGTGATATCATACACATTTCTAGCTGCAAGAAAGAGTGCCTGAAATTTGTTGCTTGATTTGGCTTAAGTGTATATAATTTCTCCCGCTAGGTACCAACAATACTGTGCCTCCGTTGCATCACATTTGACACCAGCTGCTTCACATCAGAGTGCCATTACATCATTTTTCCATGTTGGACAACAAGGGATCTACGACACCAAACATCCACGTCAAAAGGCTATAAGTGATGCCCTTGTAAAAGATCTCATCATCAGCTGTTGCTTGCCTCTCTCCATAGTTGACAATGAGGACTTCAGGCATTTCCTTCATGTCCTGGACCCTCAGTATAGGCCTATAGCAAGGTCCACAATCTCCTCTGTTACCATTCCAGGAATGGTAAAAGTTCAGAAGGAATGGATAAAGAGCCAGCTGGCAGAAGCATCGAGTGTTGCTGTTACTACTGACATCTGGAGTGATCGCAAGATGCGGTCATTCCTTGGAGTGACAGCACACACAGTGACTGAGGTAAACCATGTACTCAGCCTTCAATCATATCTTCTTACCTGCGAAAGAGTCCATGGAAAACACACTGGAGAAAAGATTGCAATGATGTTTGAATGCTGTGCTGAAGAGTATCTGATTAAGAATAAGATCAACTTTGTCATCACTGATAATGCGACCAACATGAGGAAGGCATTCCAGGCCAGATTTCTGCCAGAGGAAGATGAGGCTGCTGAAGTTCATGATCCCAACACATTCATGGAGCTGGAGGATGAAATCTGGCAAGACCTGACACAAGAAGATCAAGAGGTAGTCAATGCCACTTTGGATGAAAACTGTAAGATGCAGAGACTGTCATGCTTCACACATTCACTGCAGTTGGTCATAAAAGATGGTTTGAAAGAAGCCAATGGGCTGTCAGGCACCCTAGCCAAGCTGTCCCGTACAGCCAACCTACTCCACAGTGGCACCTCTTTTAAAGACTGCTTTGAAGCATACTTCGGTGATGCAACAATTCCAACAGCAAATGCTACGCGATGGAATTCCACTTTGAAGCAAGTAAAGGCATATGTCAATTTTGACATACAAAAGCTAGCATACGTTTTGGACTCAGAGGGGCACAAAAGTCTAATACTATCACAGCGAGAATATGCTCAGCTTAAAGAACTGATTGAAGTTCTCGATCCATTCTTAGAGGCAACCAACCTGACTCAGGGAGAGAAAACTGTCACTGTCAGTGTTGTTGTGCCCTGTGTCCTCACTCTGCACAGTCATCTGCAGGAAATAAGAGGAAAAGTCAGATACTGTGGGCCGCTGGTGAGAGCTCTGGAGAACTCCATAAAAGCAAGGTTCACAGAGATCTTCAGTGCAGTGATGATGCCGGGATGTGAGCCAGATGAAGGAAGAGGTCCCACCAAATTTCCTTTCACCCTTGCCTACTTTGTAGCATCTGTGTTGGACCCAGCATTTGGTTTCCAGTGGCTAGAACTTGATGTGCAGCTGGACAATAGCATTAAAGGGGATCTAAAGAGTCAAATAAAAGGTGAGATGTTTTTACATGTTTACATCTACATTTAATATGTAAGCCCATTTAATAACATATTTATAACATATATCTCCTGCCATCTTTTGTTTCAGAGTATATCAAAGCAGAAGGTGAGAAACAAGAGTCATCATCAGCCGCTGCAACCGGGCCAGGGGTAGGTGATGCTCCAGCATCTCCTCCTGAGGCCCCTCAGAAGAAGCTGAAAATGTTCTCCCACTATCGGAAGACTCCCTCCTCCGCTAACAACAAGCCATCTGTCCATGCTCAGTTGACTGCATATCTCGACTTGATCGCCGAGCAGGACTCAGTCCCATGCTTTGGGTTTTGGCAGCAACACAAAGCCAAGTTCCCTGCACTCTATCAGCTTGCCACACAGGTATTCTGTATTCCTGCCACCAGTGCACCCATTGAAAGGGTATTTAGCCATGGAGGCATTTTGATGAGGCCTCACCGTGCAAGGTTGAGTAGTACCATGCTTTCAAATCTGATGCTTTTAAAATGCAACATGAAAATGCAGCATGTTTAAAGATGCAATTTGTAAATGTTCTACGCTGGGGTCTCTCAATCACAACAGTGGTTTGTAAAGTAAACAAATGCTTTTGATGCCGTCATAAAGTTGTAAAGTGTGTTGCAAACTGTCAAATCAGTAAATAAACTCTCTTTGCATTCGTGACAGTGTTGTCACTTTTTTTTAATGTAGAACCTCTTTTATAAATTTTATCAGCTCTTTAAAGGTGCCAGAGTGGAAACATGTAGGCACTGGGGACTCGAGACTCGAATCGGACTCGAACACCGGACTCGAGACTCGACTCGGACTCGAACTCAGGTAATGGTAACTCGACTTGGACTCGACTCGGACTCTTCTTTGGTGACTCGGACTTGGACTCGGACTCGGAACACTGGGACTCGAGACTCGACTCGGACTCGACAGTTGGTGACTCGACTACAACACTGCGTTCAGGTGTTCATTATTTAGTTCCTCATTTACTCTATTTATTAGGAGTTAAGGAGTTGTTGTTATCTTTGAGTAATTGAGTAAAAGTATTTCATTTTGTCGGAGTGTCTAATACAAAGCCTTTGTGTTTGTGACACTGATCATCTTTCTCTTTTATTTAATTACTGGTGATTTGCCTGCCATCTGAAGCAATGTTTAGACTGATAAATGTATAATTGCTTCTAACTTTTTCATAGAGATCATTTTGCATTGAGTAGGTTTATGCAATGGTTATTAAAACTGATGAATAGTGTTTATATATGTTGTAACTAGTCTATCGTTAACTGGCCGGTATGTAAAGGAACATTTGCATAACCGATCCATTATCAAATTTGGTATAGTTTGCTTAACATGCGGTCAGTCACATGACCATATTCATCAAAAAGCCAAGCATTAAGTGTCGCCTGCCTGTTTTAGCACTCCAACATAAACGGCCTCATTGATTATAATGGGACACTTTTCATTGTGATGTGCCACATATAGACCCATTGTTTATGGCTGCCAATCAACGTCAAAAATTGCTCCACATAAATTCGAACTGATTTGTGGCTTTTGTGGCCAGTCATATTCCTGATGCAGTACTGAGTCTTTGTTTTGGCACTGATCAGAATCCAAAGGAGCTTTACTGTGAAAAAGAAGTGCACTTAATTGTATTGAATAAAAGGAGCTAGGTGTGCATGAAGAGTGTTTCTTAACACACTTGATTACAGTTTTAAAATGTGTACCGTATAACGAAGTGTAATGAAAATGTATGCTTTATTAAAACAATGATTCAAAATGTATTTTAAAGGCTTTAAAATGCTCCTTTTTGACTCCTAAAGCTCATATGAATAAATGACACAGATGATGTTAGTTATATTTTAGTTTAACATAAATGCTTGTCATTGTGTTCGACAGTATTATTTAGCATTTATGGAATAACATATAAAGATGTTCTTAAGGGTGCTTTCACACCTGCCTCATTTAGTTCGGTTGAATCGTACTAGAGTTCGTTTCCCTCTTTGGTGCGGTTCGTTTGGTCAGGTCTGAAAGCAGCAATCGCACTCGGGTGCGCACCAAAAGCGGGCCAAACAAGCGTACAAGACCTCCTTGTAGAGCTGATCATGGTACGCTTTCAAACGAACTCTGGAGCGGTTCGTGATCCGACCTCGAACAGAACCACGGCAAAAGTACTGATCGTTTTTGGACTGAACCAGCTGCCATAGTCGGCTGCGCTGACATTGTGTGCATGACATTATTAACTGATAGATCGTTGGAAATATTTTCGGGAAGATGAGCATGTCAGAGTTAAGAATAATTAATGCACGCCTCCGCTTGACGTGACGAGCGATGCGCGCTCGCCGTCTGCAGTGCATTAGAGCGTTGTGTTCACGTCGCATCCGCGCTTCATTATAGAAATGTATTGTTTGCGTACTGTGGTAAATACACACAGTGTATTCGATTATGGCCAGGGACAAAACCAGCCCGCAGTCGTCTCTCCAGTGTTATTATAGTTTGCTGGCTTTTCCTCTTCTGTTGGAATCTTCCCACACGTAAATTCTGACCAATCAAAAAGCAGTTTAGGAAATACGCCATGGCCAATGAGTGATGCGGATGTTGTCACGTGCCTGCGTTTTGGTTTGTTTCAACTGGTTTGGACCAAAGCAATCAGTGTGGTGTGAAAAGGAACCAAAAAATATGAAAAATGCATTAATGTATAATTGTTTGCCCTTGGTTCGGACCAAATGAACCAAACTAGAGATGTGAAAGCACCCTAAGTCCTACACACAGGAATGTACCTAAAAGAGTACAAATGCTTTATCACCCCAGCAGTAGTAGTTCTTCAAAATAATGACGTGAGAGTGATAAACGAGCAAAGTAATGCTGTCAAAGCATAAAAAATAACAATCATGATTATTTTAAAAAAGTAAGGCTACTGCAGTCAACAACTTATTTTGTTGTAAATGTGCTGTTCACACAAAATACATTTTACCAGTATTTTTGAAAAAGGTCCTGTTCACAGCTAATTTACCAGTGTGTAAAAGCGTCTATATTCTTGGTATTTGAATAGGCCATATCATCATCCTAAATTGATATGATATTGTCAATATACACAGCTATGATTTGTAAAGGCTAGAGAGGAGCAATTAAATTGACTGATAGACAACTACTCTGTAAGTGTTTGTAACTTTTCTCATTTGATTGTTTGTTCATTTGTTGTTGGATAAGTGTGTCTGTGTAGTGCAGAGGTGTGTATTATTAGTTTTGGTATATTCTCTCGGTGTGTGTGGGAGTTAGCATTTGTTGAGTTAGCATTTGTTTGGTCATTGCCACGTTGGGAGCGAGTTTGTTGGGGGCGTGGCCAGCGAGGTATTAAAAGCCTTGTGTGTTTGAAACATTTTGGCTAGAGAGGAGCAATTCAATTGACTGATAGACAACTACTCTGTAAGTGTTTGTAACTTTTCTCTGTCAAAAAAAAAAAAAAATTGTTGTGTATTGTGCTAATTAATTGAGATTTCTTACAGCTCTTACAGGTTTTTGGCCTTGTCTGTTCTGTTGCTTTTATTACTCTCCCCTTTTTTGTAAGTCGCTTTGGATAAAAGCGTCTGCTAAATGATTAAATGTAAATGTAAATGTAAATGTAAATGTAAAGACTGAGTTATTAATGAAACTCGTAGGCCAATTGGATGACCATTTACCAGTAACCTTTTTTTACTTTAATCAACCACTCTCTGATGATCTCTGATTTGCCTGCACCTTAAGCTTTTTAAAAGTATAATTATGTACATTTGCTGTCAGAACTAATTGTGTACCTTTAAATTAAAACAAAGGTTCACAATTGTCACCTTAAGGACCATTTCCTATACCTTACAGGATATTTTCGTGGCAAATGTACCTTTAGGTACAGAATCGATACCCCTATTTTTCTGTGTACTTAAATGACTCAAAAAGCTACTAATTGCATTTTGCATTAAACTAAAAATACATTTTAATATTTAAACTATAATACATTTTCATTTGAACACACGCGACGTGTTTTGGCAATTTTCTAATCAGCTTCTGAAATAAGAGCCAAATCTTCGTAAATTTAATATAATGGTTTATTCTTTTTGCAAAAGAAGAGTCTACAGTCAAAGAGCTATCCTGAATGTCTGCCGACTAAACAATCGAGTTTCATTAAATACGCTTTAAACGGTCAGCATCTCTGCACTCCTGTAATTTTCCACACATCCTCAAATAACCCCATATGTCTTTCATGCAAACATTTTAAAGGGGCGGTGAAATGCTGTTTCATGCATACTGAGCTTTTTACACTGTTAAAGACTTGGATTCCCATCCTAAACATAGACAAAGTTTCAAAAACTAATGTTGGACGTTTGATGGAGTATTTCGGTGTCAAAAATACTCCTTCCGGTTTCTCACAAGTTTCGGAGAGTTTTTTTCGAGTATGGGTCGGCTTGACGTTAATAGAGCGGAAGGTCCTTGTATGGGCCGTACGGGCTCTTCTCCCGGTAGGGCGCGCGCGAGACTAGAGCGAGAGAGGAAACGCATGCCCATAAACACTCGCTCAGCTGCAGATCCAGTCGTCGTTATAGTCCGCGTCGCGCTCCACTTTATTCCTATGGGTGACGTCGAGCGACTTCAGCGCTTCAGCACAGCGTTCCGGGAAGGCAGCGCTGCATTTGAACCGATTTGAACGCAGAAATGACGGGAAGCTTCACAACATCGCTTCAATCGCGTCTCAAAGTGGATCTCCACGGTCACTGCTGTCAGGACTTCACCAAATCATACCAAAGAAGTGTGTTTTTGACGGAGCGGTCCCAGCGATAAAGGTTTGGTCCTGCTGTGGAAGCAGCCGGTGAGTTAAACTGCTTCAAATGTCTGTGCTGTCGGCTATCGTCGCGTGAGTAAACATCAGTAAACGACACGATCGCGTGCTTCGTCATTCAAATGCGCTAACGGACTCCATTGTTGTTCTCTGTATAACGTTACACTAGTCTGACGTGCAAAACCGTTTTGCTTGCTACTGCTAAGGTTTAGTCGCATACAATAGTTCATAAACCGAATCATGTCCTCATAAACTGCGAGTAAACACACACAAATAATGACAGGCCACTAAATACAGTCCATACCACAGAGACGGACGTCCTGCTGCTGCTGTTTCTCCTGTTCAATTTATTTCAGCCTCCGGATGATTCTGGATCATATCTATTAGCTGAGATCGATAGCCATGGGTTTCTCCACGCTTGAGGACGTCACCGCTTTGTGCACGCTCGTCATTCTTTAGCTCCGCCCACACGATACGCCTCCAGGCGCTCAGTTTTTTCCAGAAAGACTCAGTACAGCCTATATTTCTTTTATAAATATAATAAAACTAAAGACTTTTCGGAGATATGAAGGATGCAATACTACTCTATAGGTACTCAAGATTGACATGAGATTGACTGATGTTTCACCCACCCATTAACACCAGGGGATCCCTTTAAGGGTCTACAGACCCATGGCCGTCGTGAAGGAGGCGGATGATTGTAGTTTCGTCTGTGAGATTCAGGCAGAGGAAGTGCAGAGGATGCCTGAACCGGACGGGAGTCTCCTTGGTCTCGCTAGCTGTCTGTTTGAACATTTGCATTTATGCATTTAGTGGATGCTTTTATCCAAAGCGACTTACAACTGAGGAATACAGGATCTGTCAAGAAGAGGAGAAGAAACGCAAAAAGTGCCAAACATTTGGACATTACTCAGAGTAGCATAAGCTAGAATAGGGAGGCCAAAGAGACAAATAGAGGAAGAAGAATTAAAAGATGTTTTTCTTTATGATAAGATTAAGTGCTTAAGGAAAATGTCCAAATGATAGTTTCAGTGCAGCTTCAGAGAGCTTTAAACAACAGCAGACGATAAATAAGGGTCTTCTCTAGACAAACCATCGCCATTTAAACAAAAAACAAGAAGTTTACACTTGTAAACACTGACTCGGTACTTCCGCCTTCGTCAAGCGTGACCTTTTCAGCGTGTTTGTGTATTACGTGACGTCACAAACACACATCCCAGAATAGAGCAAGGCCAGCATTTGTGCTTATAAAACATAACCTTTATTATTTATTGTTTAAATGGCAATGGTTTGTCTAGATAAGACCCTTATTCATCGTCTGCTGTCGTTTAAAGCTCTCTGAAGCTGCACTGAAACTGTCATCTGGCCCTTGAGCCGTTTGAGGCCCATTGAAGTCCATTATATGGAGAAAAATCCTGGAATGATTTCATCAAAAACCTTCATTTCTTTCCGACTGAAGAAAGAAAGACGTCTTGGATGACATGGGGGTGAGGAAACTATCAGCAAAAGTTTATTTAAAAGTGAACTAATCCTCTAAGTACTTAAACATAAGCTATAGTCAGACATAGTGATGAAAGTGGACTGAAATATCCTTTATTAATATTATATATTTCTGCAAGTGCCGCCTTTTAAAAATGTGTGGGATTTAAAGAGCACATTCAGCACACTTCGTAGGCATCACTGGTTATGTAACAATAAGCTCAATCTTAATAAATGTAATTATAGTATTGGTCACTTGTTGGATATTGTAAATCAGGGCTAAGTGATGTTTGACTTGGAATGGAAATAGAATTTATTGGACTAAAAGGTCCACCAACTGGGACGTTTGAACATATTTTACAGTATATTTCCATATTTGCAGCCTTAAAGCGCCTGAGTTGGAAAGATTAATCTGATATGATTCTGTTTGTGAATGCCATTTTGCGGAATCAGATCAATATTTTACTCTCAGCTTTTCCGTCTGTGGCAAGACTGTATGTCTGAGTCACCGGCCCCGTGGGAAAACATAATGAGATTCGGAAGTGGCTTTCCAACGGAAAAAGCATCAGGAATGTTTTCGAGGGGTTAGTAAAACAAGAACAACTCATTTTGATTTACATTTGATTTAAAACCACTTCTGAGCTGCGTTTTTCTACGTGTGGAGAATCTGTCAAGCAAACAAAACATTAATATTTTTTTTTCTCAGGCAATAACTACAGACTTAAGATTGCAAATATTGGGCAGAGCAGAGCACGAGTGATGCTGGATTTGCATTTGAGGATAAACAATTCATGTGGCCTCTAAATGAGATGTGCAAACAGAAAAGCACTGAACTGTGAAAAAGAACAATAAGCCTTGGAAAAAAGGGAATGAAGAATAAAATGAAGAGAGCGGTGCCCTAGACGGTGCTCTTTAAATCAAGTGAAGTGCAGATATTTACGTGCGGTCCGTTTGCCGACCGCTCCACCGCCGATGAATCCAAAGCTCTCATCGATCAGGCGATTGATTGGGATTTGGCCGGCACAGACTGGGGCTTTTAATTAAAGCTGACACAGTGCGGCGATGTCTCTTTAAGACGCTATTAGTGATGTAATCACCATTGAACAGGCAATTACCTCAGCAAGGAGTGAGACGACTCTTCCAGATTTTAATTCATTTTAAATAGACCTAATGTTGGACTGGAATCTGAATTCAGATCTCTGTGTGTAGAAGTAATGGGACAAAAATCAATAATTGGTCATCTTTTGGTATTTCATTTTTTTCCACACTGTAATTTTTTTTTTGTGAAATTAACTTTAAAATTCTTTAAAATCGTGACATTAAAATTTTGTAAACAGAAAAACAATGACATTTTGTTAAATGTACACAATATTTTGGAAATACTAAAAATTCTGTTTTAAAATATCAGAACCAAACCAAACTGTTGATTTTGCAGAAAGAATATTTTATAATAATCATAATAATTTGTAGAATTTACAGATTAATGCAAAAAACATGGCTGTTAAAGTTTTTCAGACATTTAATACCATATATAGCCTACATTAAGAAAATATAGCTTACATTTTATAAATTCAAGTTGTTCCATGTGTTCAAGTAGCCTATGCAAAATTGTGTTAATATGAAGGGTTTAACAGACGATGGGTATGCCTGAGTTGGTGGGCAGGGCTACTGGATTAGGCGAGTCATTGGGCGGGGCTACAGGATCTTATATTACCATAACCTTTAATATATCAAAAGCTCAAGCGAAAGTTGATTTCTCAATTCATCACCCCTTTAAAAAAATACCCTTATGACTGGTTTTGTGGTCCAGGATCATTATACCGAACAATTCTTCATACAGTGACTACCCGTAAAATTGATATGAGAAAATGATTTAGACACTTTGAGCTGATATATATACAATGATAATTTATACATCGATCAGGCATAATATTATGACCAATGACAGGTGAAGTGAATAACACTGATGATCTCTTCATCACGGCTCCTGTTAGTGGGTGGGATATATTAGGCAGCAAGTGAACATTTCGTCCTCAGAGTTGATGTGTGTGAAGCAGGAGAAATGGGCAAGCGTAAGGATTTGAGCGAGTTTGGCCAGATTGTGACGGCTAGACGACTGGGTCAGAGCATCTCCAAAACTGCAGCTCTTGTGGGCTGTTCCCGGTCTGCAGTGGTCAGTATCTATCAAAAGTGCTCCAAGGAAGGACCAGTGGAGAACCGGCCACAGGGTCATGGGCGGCCAAGGCTCATTGATGCACGTGGGGAGCGAAGGCTGGCCCGTGGGGTCCGATCAAACAGACGAGCTACTGGAGCTCAAACTGCTCCAGAAGTTAATGCTGGTTCTGATAGAAAGCTGTCAGAATACACAGAGCATCTTTTGATCTTTGTTTTATATTTCTACAAATGGTTTCTAATTTGATTCTGCTGTTCGCAATGCTTCATGGGATTGTAGATTGAGATTGTAGTTCTTTCCCTCATCAAAGCCATTAAGTTCACGGTCTTGTAGTTTAGTTTTTTTGTCAGATTTTTGAATATTTTGCAAATACACTCATCGTTTCTCTCTGTAAACACACGATAGACGGACACGTTTGAGTTCAAGTGTTAGTCTGTTGCCATCATCACATAAAAATCTTCTTTTATCCGCCTCTCACGGCACTGACTGTCCCGACGACCTTTGAAAGAAAAATATTTCTTTGGAGCAATGTTCACATTATCACAAAAATGTTCACAGAAAAGAAAAGGACCTTGAAATGAAATAAATAAGAGAGGAATTACCGTGTGTGTGTATTTGTAATTGTGTTTTCTCCTCATGATTGGACTGTCACTCAATGGCGATTAATATGCCAGAAAAGGTGTAAATAATTTGCCGGTTTTCTTTTGTGCTTTACAAAGACTCAGATAAATGGAAGATGTCAATAGAGGTGCGGGTGTATGGAAGTGACAGGGTCTCAAACAGCCCTCACAGAGAATGAAACTAGACCTGAGGCACTGCAAACATGCTCAGCTCACTGCAATAGAGATATAAGAGATATCATTTAAGATTTTTCTATGTTAAACATTCAATAGAAGCTGTGATGTGAATCCTGTACACACACACACACACACACACACACACACACACACACACACACACACACACACACACACACACACACACACACACACACACATACACACACACTCACAGAACTCCAGACACGAAAACTGCATCCACTGTTTCCTTAACGCTGGTTATTTGGGAAGCTGAACAAGGTGATCATTCCCTCACACCAGAAACACACTTCTTTAGTGACATTAAGTGATGGGCCTTTCATGAGCCGGCTCGTAAAAAAAATAAATATTTTAACTATGACTATACTCACACTTTCTCACAATTTCTCTAAAAACCCATTGATTTGTTAATACTAAAAATAATACATATATTAAAATATATACTATATATATATATATATATATATATATATATATATATATATATATATATATATATATATATATTATAATATATATAATATATATATATATATATATATATATATATATAGTATATATAATATATATATACATAATAATAAAAATATTACATTTTTGCATTTAAATTACAACATTTTAATGTATAGAAAAATAGAACCCATTTTAAAGAAAAATAAATAAGTGAAGTTAAAAAACGTAATTTCGGGAGGAGTACGCCCATCTAATCTTTCAATTAATACCAAGGTATAAAACCAGCAGCTTACCTCTTCCCCTTTATAGTTCCTGAAGCATCCCTCCTCCTCCCCTGCTCCTCCTTTTGTACAATTTTTTTACACCACACTGGTGGTGGTTGAGGGCAGATGGGAATTTTACTTACTCAAACATGTTCTGAGGGCAGAAAGGAAAATGATTGGTTTACAGATTCAGCCAATGAAATTGAAGCAGAGGCGGGCCAAGCGGTTTGTACGTGCGTGGAGGGAATCCCCCAGACTCAGCCGTTACCACCGTACTTGAGAGAACGCATTTTTTGCAAGGTAAGTGTATATATACTGTCTATTTTGTTAAAATTCACAACTCTTGCGTTAACCAAGATAATTAGCGAATATTAGAAATGCACAGAACTAGTAAACTAGTAGAAATACGTCTGCTTTTCGCTAGACCACCTCAAAGCTGCTGTTTATGGTGTCACTGCGGTTAAACATGCTTTTCCAAAACTGCCCGCTATCTGTGCAGCTGATATATGCAAAAAAAGATTGATGAAAAAAGATGATGATGATGATGATATCATATTACTTCGCCACATTTCATCCTTCAAAATAAAACTTTTATCGTGCTGCCCTCAGGGCAGGAGTACTCAATAGGTTCATATCGCTGTTATTATTAGTGTTTATCATGCTGCCTTCAGGGCAGGAGTACTCAATAGGTTCATATCGCTGTTATTATTAGTGTTTATCATGCTGCCCTCAGGGCAGGAGTACTCAATAGGTTCATATCGCTGTTATTATTAGTGTTTATCATGCTGCCTTCAGGGCAGGAGTACTCAATAGGTTCATATCGCTGTTATTATTAGTGTTTATCATGCTGCACTCAAGGCAGGAGTACTCAATAGGTTCATATCGCTGTTATTATTAGTGTTTATCGTGCTGCCTTCAGGGCAGGAGTACTCAATAGGTTCATATCGCTGTTATTATTAGTGTTTATCATGCTGCCTTCAGGGCAGGAGTACTCAATAGGTTCATATCGCTGTTATTATTAGTGTTTATCATGCTGCACTCAAGGCAGGAGTACTCAATAGGTTCATATCGCTGTTATTATTAGTGTTTATCATGCTGCCTTCAGGGCAGGAGTACTCAATAGGTTCATATCGCTGTTATTATTAGTGTTTATCGTGCTGCCTTCAGGGCAGGAGTACTCAATAGGTTCATATCGCTGTTATTATTAGTGTTTATCATGCTGCCTTCAGGGCAGGAGTACTCAATAGGTTCATATCGCTGTTATTATTAGTGTTTATCATGCTGCCTTCAGGGCAGGAGTACTCAATAGGTTCATATCGCTGTTATTATTAGTGTTTATCGTGCTGCCTTCAGGGCAGGAGTACTCAATAGGTTCATATCGCTGTTATTATTAGTGTTTATCATGCTGCCTTCAGGGCAGGAGTACTCAATAGGTTCATATCGCTGTTATTATTAGTGTTTATCGTGCTGCCTTCAGGGCAGGAGTACTCAATAGGTTCATATCGCTGTTATTATTAGAGTTTATCATGCTGCCTTCAGGGCAGGAGTACTCAATAGGTTCATATCGCTGTTATTATTAGTGTTTATCGTGCTGCCTTCAGGGCAGGAGTACTCAATAGGTTCATATCGCTGTTATTATTAGTGTTTATCATGCTGCCTTCAGGGCAGGAGTACTCAATAGGTTCATATCGCTGTTATTATTAGAGTTTATCATGCTGCCTTCAGGGCAGGAGTACTCAATAGGTTCATATCGCTGTTATTATTAGTGTTTATCATGCTGCCTTCAGGGCAGGAGTACTCAATAGGTTCATATCGCTGTTATTATTAGTGTTTATCGTGCTGCCCTCAAGGCAGGAGTACTCAATAGGTTCATATCGCTGTTATTATTAGTGTTTATCATGCTGCCTTCAGGGCAGGAGTACTCAATAGGTTCATATCGCTGTTATTATTAGTGTTTATCATGCTGCCTTCAGGGCAGGAGTACTCAATAGGTTCATATCGCTGTTATTATTAGTGTTTATCATGCTGCCTTCAGGGCAGGAGTACTCAATAGGTTCATATCGCTGTTATTATTAGAGTTTATCATGCTGCCTTCAGGGCAGGAGTACTCAATAGGTTCATATCGCTGTTATTATTAGTGTTTATCATGCTGCCCTCAGGGCAGGAGTACTCAATAGGTTCATATCGCTGTTATTATTAGTGTTTATCATGCTGCCTTCAGGGCAGGAGTACTCAATAGGTTCATATCGCTGTTATTATTAGTGTTTATCGTGCTGCCCTCAAGGCAGGAGTACTCAATAGGTTCATATCGCTGTTATTATTAGTGTTTATCATGCTGCCCTCAAGGCAGGAGTACTCAATAGGTTCATATCGCTGTTATTATTAGAGTTTATCATGCTGCCTTCAGGGCAGGAGTACTCAATAGGTTCATATCGCTGTTATTATTAGAGTTTATCATGCTGCCTTCAGGGCAAGAGTACTCAATAGGTTCATATCGCTGTTATTATTAGAGTTTATCATGCTGCCTTCAGGGCAGGAGTACTCAATAGGTTCATATCGCTGTTATTATTAGAGTTTATCATGCTGCCTTCAGGGCAAGAGTACTCAATAGGTTCATATCGCTGTTATTATTAGAGTTTATCATGCTGCCTTCAGGGCAGGAGTACTCAATAGGTTCATATCGCTGTTATTATTAGAGTTTATCATGCTGCCTTCAGGGCAGGAGTACTCATTAGGTTCATATCGCTGTTATTATTAGTGTTTATCATGCTGCCTTCAGGGCAGGAGTACTCAATAGGTTCATATCGCTGTTATTATTAGTGTTTATCATGCTGCACTCAAGGCAGGAGTACTCAATAGGTTCATATCGCTGTTATTATTAGTGTTTATCATGCTGCCTTCAGGGCAGGAGTACTCAATAGGTTCATATCGCTGTTATTATTAGTGTTTATCGTGCTGCCTTCAGGGCAGGAGTACTCAATAGGTTCATATCGCTGTTATTATTAGTGTTTATCATGCTGCCTTCAGGGCAGGAGTACTCAATAGGTTCATATCGCTGTTATTATTAGTGTTTATCGTGCTGCCTTCAGGGCAGGAGTACTCAATAGGTTCATATCGCTGTTATTATTAGAGTTTATCATGCTGCCTTCAGGGCAGGAGTACTCAATAGGTTCATATCGCTGTTATTATTAGTGTTTATCGTGCTGCCTTCAGGGCAGGAGTACTCAATAGGTTCATATCGCTGTTATTATTAGTGTTTATCATGCTGCCTTCAGGGCAGGAGTACTCAATAGGTTCATATCGCTGTTATTATTAGAGTTTATCATGCTGCCTTCAGGGCAGGAGTACTCAATAGGTTCATATCGCTGTTATTATTAGAGTTTATCATGCTGCCTTCAGGGCAGGAGTACTCAATAGGTTCATATCGCTGTTATTATTAGTGTTTATCATGCTGCCTTCAGGGCAGGAGTACTCAATAGGTTCATATCGCTGTTATTATTAGTGTTTATTGTGCTGCCTTCAGGGCAGGAGTACTCAATAGGTTCATATCGCTGTTATTATTAGTGTTTATCATGCTGCCTTCAGGGCAGGAGTACTCAATAGGTTCATATCGCTGTTATTATTAGTGTTTATCATGCTGCCTTCAGGGCAGGAGTACTCAATAGGTTCATATCGCTGTTATTATTAGTGTTTATCATGCTGCACTCAAGGCAGGAGTACTCAATAGGTTCATATCGCTGTTATTATTAGTGTTTATCATGCTGCCTTCAGGGCAGGAGTACTCAATAGGTTCATATCGCTGTTATTAGTAGTGTTTATCATGCTGCCTTCAGGGCAGGAGTACTCAATAGGTTCATATCGCTGTTATTATTAGTGTTTATCATGCTGCCCTCAGGGCAGGAGTACTCAATAGGTTCATATCGCTGTTATTATTAGTGTTTATCGTGCTGCCCTCAAGGCAGGAGTACTCAATAGGTTCATATCGCTGTTATTATTAGTGTTTATCATGCTGCCTTCAGGGCAGGAGTACTCAATAGGTTCATATCGCTGTTATTATTAGTGTTTATCGTGCTGCCTTCAGGGCAGGAGTACTCAATAGGTTCATATCGCTGTTATTATTAGTGTTTATCGTGCTGCCTTCAGGGCAGGAGTACTCAATAGGTTCATATCGCTGTTATTATTAGTGTTTATCATGCTGCCTTCAGGGCAGGAGTACTCAATAGGTTCATATCGCTGTTATTATTAGTGTTTATCATGCTGCCTTCAGGGCAGGAGTACTCAATAGGTTCATATCGCTGTTATTATTAGTGTTTATCATGCTGCCTTCAGGGCAGGAGTACTCAATAGGTTCATATCGCTGTTATTATTAGTGTTTATCGTGCTGCCTTCAGGGCAGGAGTACTCAATAGGTTCATATCGCTGTTATTATTAGTGTTTATCATGCTGCCTTCAGGGCAGGAGTACTCAATAGGTTCATATCGCTGTTATTATTAGTGTTTATCATGCTGCCTTCAGGGCAGGAGTACTCAATAGGTTCATATCGCTGTTATTATTAGTGTTTATCGTGCTGCACTCAAGGCAGGAGTACTCAATAGGTTCATATCGCTGTTATTATTAGTGTTTATCGTGCTGCCTTCAGGGCAGGAGTACTCAATAGGTTCATATCGCTGTTATTATTAGTGTTTATCATGCTGCACTCAAGGCAGGAGTACTCAATAGGTTCATATCGCTGTTATTATTAGTGTTTATCGTGCTGCACTCAAGGCAGGAGTACTCAATAGGTTCATATCGCTGTTATTATTAGTGTTTATCATGCTGCCCTCAGGGCAGGAGTACTCAATAGGTTCATATCGCTGTTATTATTAGTGTTTATCATGCTGCCTTCAGGGCAGGAGTACTCAATAGGTTCATATCGCTGTTATTATTAGTGTTTATCGTGCTGCCCTCAGGGCAGGAGTACTCAATAGGTTCATATCGCTGTTATTATTAGTGTTTATCGTGCTGCACTCAGGGCAGGAGTACTCAATAGGTTCATATCGCTGTTATTATTAGTGTTTATCATGCTGCCCTCAGGGCAGGAGTACTCAATAGGTTCATATCGCTGTTATTATTAGTGTTTATCGTGCTGCACTCAAGGCAGGAGTACTCAATAGGTTCGTATCGCTGTTATTATTAGTGTTTATCACGCTGCCTTGAAGGCATATTTTTACATGTTATTCTTTTTTTCCCGTTGTTGCACTTTGAGATTCTTCGGAATGAAAAGTGCATTATAAATAAAATCTATTATTATTATTATTATAACCTCGTCGTTGGTCCATCGTCGTATTTTTTAAACTCCATTGTTGATTTGAATACCAAACGACTCGCCTTTGGCCGGCTACAAACTGGCTGTGTGGCGTGTCCATTTTTTATTTTGGCTCCTCAACAGGTTTGAGTTTGCACACTACCTGCTCGAGCTGCTCCGAAAACGTGTGCATGGTAGTAATAGAACCGACGCCTATTTTTCATGCGGCACGCAAGCGTGTTGGAAGCTTTAAATATAAAATATGAAAATGATTATATTTAATTTTCACATAAATACAATAAATGATTAAATAAATAATTATCGATTTTGAAATATTGCACCTGTCAATACAGAACAAAATATTTTGTAGCATATTTTGCCATCAATACTGCAGACGATGTCTTTGCTGTATCAGTAGGCTATATATTTATGTTTAACATAGCAGCAGTGCCGTGTCAGACACGTTTCTGGTGTGCAAAAACATAAAATGCAGCACAGCCAATGTGTAGTCTCTTACTGCATGCACCGAAACAGACTTTTAGGTTGAAATGCAATGCTGGGTGAGCTTAACCAATCAGCACGTTCAGTGCCTAAGTCCCACCACCAAAAGGTCCTGAACTTTGATAAAGGAGGAGATATTTTGAGGGGGAGATATTTACCCAGAACTTTATTTTGACCCCAGTTCCTGCGGTCAAAATACACCAAGTACCACCGAAAAGTCCCTAGTTCCTGAGGGAAGTTCCTCCTGTGTAAACGTGGCTATGAAAAGTAGATTAGAATTTAAACGGACTGTAATGGGAATATAATGCTCTGGATAAATGCACCCAATGAAGTTCAATGGTCTTCACTGGGTGCCCACAAACATCTTCTTCTACAACTACATCTCTGTAGTTGTAGCTTTGTCCTAATTTAATATTACATATAAATGGTCTCTAAATTGCAGAGGAGATGCTGACCTGCTGAGTGTTAATCTAGCAATATTGTGGTTGCTTATTTACGAAAAGAGAAATACAAACCCGATTCCAAAAAGTTAGGACACTGTACAAATTGTGAAAACAGAATGCAAGGATTAGAAAGTTTCATCTTTGGATGATATTATGCACTCTAGATGATGAAAAATTAAGTTTCTCCTTTCTGATATTGCCTTTCTAAAATTATTGCATTCCTTTTTTATTCACAATTTGTAGTGTCCCAACTTTTTTGGGAATCGGGTTTGTACAAGAAAAGCTGGCTGATACAGGTGAGCGGCACACCTCAGCCTTATTGCTATTTTGTTGTATTACTTGTAAATAGGAAATTGTCCATTTTGAGGTTATGAGTCTTTGTAGCTTAGATCTTATAATTGTCCTAGTAATTATATTTGTCTACATTTCAGATGCAGAGCAGTGAGCTGATCAGTGGTGTAATGTTCCTGGCAGCCATGTTTACTCCATCAAAAGAAAGTGATCCAGGAAATATGTGAAAAGGAGGATGTCAATGATTCATGTTACCTAAAACTAAAATTCAAAAGCACTTGACAACCTCTAAGAATGATGAAATGAACTAGCTGTAGTGATACATATTTGCTCTACCTTTTGGTTGTGATATGTTGCGGTATTTTATATTTTTTGCTTCACTGGATTTATTTTGTAATTGCATAAATGAAATGTCATAATTTTATTTTATTGTAATATTTGGACCAAAAGGCTATACAATAATAAAAGTACAGACTGAATTAAAATGGTAGTTTGCTTTTATTGCAGGTTTGAGGGGCAAACACATTCATTTTAATGCAGTTCAAAAGAAACTTGCTTATATTAAAGAAAAACAGTTTTCCATTTTTGCATCCAGTCCTTTGGTAATCTTATTCTGGCCAGCTTCAGAGAACTCTTCTCTCCTTTAAGTCGTCCAGTTACTGCCAGCTCACCCAAGTAACTGAAGAATAAAAGAACAAGTAAATTATAAAGCAATGGTTTAAGAATGAAATAAGTTTTAAACATTTTTAATGCTGCACTTCAAATATGGGTTAAGAAAAATAACTCATGCTCATTAATTTGCTCATCAATAGTTTTTTATATGATATTTTTTCTGGATTGAAATGAACACTAATAACACACTGTAAAAGCCAATAGTTGTTCTTACTTCGACTTTTTAATTAACTTTACTTAATGTCCAATAATTTGTTGAACTTACTTAAAAAAAATTGTAATCTGAACTATTTGCATGCTAATGCATTTGTTACTCAGAAATCCCAAGTAAACATTACTTGACTGGTTTGAGTAACATTTTGCCTAAAAATAAAAACGGTGGCCGGGGAAAAGGTTGAGGCGGGGCAATTCTTAATAGACTTTTCACTAATTTTCTCCACTTCTGCAGACATCGCTCTACTTAGTTGCATTCACTCATTTTCCAGTCATCTTAAATGTTATTGACAATACAACTAAATACTTTGGGAGAGCGTCAAATAAGCTGACTTCATAAATTTGTGTTGATTTCCTAAAATTTCTCACCATTATGGTGATCAGTGTTCCCTTTTGTTGGGCACTTGGATCTTCATTTATATTATTGCAAATCACTTCCTATTGATGCAGCAATGCAACAAGAAATCACAGTTATGTGATTTCAAAGGAAGGGTAGAAAAAAAAAAATATATATATATATATATATATATATATATATATACACAGTGCCTTGCAAAAATATAAACACTAATAATAACAGCAAAACGAACCAATTGAGTACTCCTGCCCTGAGGGCAGCATGATAAAACTAATAATAACAGCGATATGAACCTATTGAGTACTCCTGCCCTGAAGGCAGCATGATAAACACTAATAATAACAGCGATATGAACCTATTGAGTACTCCTGCCCTGAAGGCAGCATGATAAACTCTAATAATAACAGCGATATGAACCTATTGAGTACTCCTGCCCTGAAGGCAGCATGATAAACTCTAATAATAACAGCGATATGAACCTATTGAGTACTCCTGCCCTGAAGGCAGCATGATAAACACTAATAATAACAGCGATATGAACCTATTGAGTACTCCTGCCCTGAAGGCAGCATGATAAACACTAATAATAACAGCGATATGAACCTATTGAGTACTCCTGCCCTGAAGGCAGCATGATAAACTCTAATAATAACAGCGATATGAACCTATTGAGTACTCTTGCCCTGAAGGCA
Organism: Pseudorasbora parva; assembly: GCF_024679245.1. NCBI lineage: Eukaryota > Metazoa > Chordata > Actinopteri > Cypriniformes > Gobionidae > Pseudorasbora > Pseudorasbora parva. The sequence continues at coordinate 2,104,447 of NC_090174.1, forward strand.
GCATGATAAACTCTAATAATAACAGCGATATGAACCTATTGAGTACTCCTGCCCTGAAGGCAGCATGATAAACACTAATAATAACAGCGATATGAACCTATTGAGTACTCCTGCCCTGAAGGCAGCATGATAAACACTAATAATAACAGCGATATGAACCTATTGAGTACTCCTGCCCTGAAGGCAGCATGATAAACACTAATAATAACAGCGATATGAACCTATTGAGTACTCCTGCCCTGAAGGCAGCATGATAAACTCTAATAATAACAGCGATATGAACCTATTGAGTACTCCTGCCCTGAAGGCAGCATGATAAACACTAATAATAACAGCGATATGAACCTATTGAGTACTCCTGCCCTGAGGGCAGCATGATAAACACTAATAATAACAGCGATATGAACCTATTGAGTACTCCTGCCCTGAGGGCAGCACGATAAACACTAATAATAACAGCGATATGAACCTATTGAGTACTCCTGCCCTGAGGGCAGCATGATAAACACTAATAATAACAGCGATATGAACCTATTGAGTACTCCTGCCCTGAGGGCAGCATGATAAACACTAATAATAACAGCGATATGAACCTATTGAGTACTCCTGCCTTGAGGGCAGCACGATAAACACTAATAATAACAGCAATATGAACCTATTGCGTACTCCTGCCTTGAGGGCAGCACGATAAACACTAATAATAACAGCGATATGAACCTATTGAGTACTCCTGCCCTGAGGGCAGCACGATAAACACTAATAATAACAGCGATATGAACCTATTGAGTACTCCTGCCCTGAAGGCAGCACTATAAACACTAATAATAACAGCGATATGAACCTATTGAGTACTCCTGCCTTGAGGGCAGCACGATAAACACTAATAATAACAGCGATATGAACCTATTGAGTACTCCTGCCCTGAAGGCAGCACGATAAACACTAATAATAACAGCGATATGAACCTATTGAGTACTCCTGCCCTGAAGGCAGCACGATAAACACTAATAATAACAGCGATATGAACCTATTGAGTACTCCTGCCCTGAAGGCAGCATGATAAACACTAATAATAACAGCGATATGAACCTATTGAGTACTCCTGCCCTGAAGGCAGCATGATAAACACTAATAATAACAGCGATATGAACCTATTGAGTACTCCTGCCCTGAAGGCAGCATGATAAACACTAATAATAACAGCGATATGAACCTATTGAGTACTCCTGCCCTGAAGGCAGCACGATAAACACTAATAATAACAGCGATATGAACCTATTGAGTACTCCTGCCCTGAAGGCAGCATGATAAACACTAATAATAACAGCGATATGAACCTATTGAGTACTCCTGCCCTGAAGGCAGCACTATAAACACTAATAATAACAGCGATATGAACCTATTGAGTACTCCTGCCTTGAGGGCAGCACGATAAACACTAATAATAACAGCGATATGAACCTATTGAGTACTCCTGCCCTGAAGGCAGCACGATAAACACTAATAATAACAGCGATATGAACCTATTGAGTACTCCTGCCCTGAAGGCAGCACGATAAACACTAATAATAACAGCGATATGAACCTATTGAGTACTCCTGCCCTGAAGGCAGCATGATAAACACTAATAATAACAGCGATATGAACCTATTGAGTACTCCTGCCCTGAAGGCAGCATGATAAACACTAATAATAACAGCGATATGAACCTATTGAGTACTCCTGCCCTGAAGGCAGCATGATAAACACTAATAATAACAGCGATATGAACCTATTGAGTACTCCTGCCCTGAAGGCAGCACGATAAACACTAATAATAACAGCGATATGAACCTATTGAGTACTCCTGCCCTGAAGGCAGCACGATAAACACTAATAATAACAGCGATATGAACCTATTGAGTACTCCTGCCTTGAAGGCAGCATGATAAACACTAATAATAACAGCGATATGAACCTATTGAGTACTCCTGCCCTGAAGGCAGCATGATAAACACTAATAATAACAGCGATATGAACCTATTGAGTACTCCTGCCCTGAAGGCAGCACGATAAACACTAATAATAACAGCGATATGAACCTATTGAGTACTCCTGCCCTGAAGGCAGCACGATAAACACTAATAATAACAGCGATATGAACCTATTGAGTACTCCTGCCCTGAGGGCAGCATGATAAACACTAATAATAACAGCGATATGAACCTATTGAGTACTCCTGCCCTGAAGGCAGCACGATAAACACTAATAATAACAGCGATATGAACCTATTGAGTACTCCTGCCCTGAAGGCAGCACGATAAACACTAATAATAACAGCGATATGAACCTATTGAGTACTCCTGCCTTGAAGGCAGCATGATAAACACTAATAATAACAGCGATATGAACCTATTGAGTACTCCTGCCCTGAAGGCAGCATGATAAACACTAATAATAACAGCGATATGAACCTATTGAGTACTCCTGCCCTGAAGGCAGCATGATAAACACTAATAATAACAGCGATATGAACCTATTGAGTACTCCTGCCCTGAGGGCAGCACGATAAAAGTTTTATTTTGAAGGATGAAATGTGGCGAAGTAATATGATATCATCATCATCTTTTTTTCATCAATCTTTTTTTGCATATACCAGCTGCACAGATAGCGGGCAGTTTTGGAAAAGCATGTTTAACCGCAGTGACACCATAAACAGCAGCTTTGAGGTGGTCTAGCGAAAAGCAGACGTATTTCTACTAGTTTACTAGTTCTGTGCATTTCTAATATTCGCTAATTATCTTGGTTAACGCAAGAGTTGTGAATTTTAACAAAATAGACAGTATATATACACTTACCTTGCAAAAAATGCGTTCTCTCAAGTACGGTGGTAACGGCTGAGTCTGGGGGATTCCCTCCACGCACGTACAAACCGCTTGGCACGCCTCTGCTTCAATTTCATTGGCTGAATCTGTAAACCAATCATTTTCCTTTCTGCCCTCAGAACATGTTTGAGTAAGTAAAATTCCCATCTGCTGGTTGAGGAGAGATCCCTGACACGAGTGTAAAGCGCTTTGGGTGTACAGTAGTACATATGAAAGCGCTATATAAATGACTCATTCATTCATTATTTTATTCATTCAATTTGCCTGTTATAGGGGGGCAATCGGAGCTCGGGTAGAATATCCTCTCCGAGCCCCTCTATAGCAGACAGCAAGCCAAATCTGTTCACCACTTTCACTAAGATTATATGGGCACACAAACTCGAGAACTGAAAGAATTAAACTGGTCTCTTTTTCTCTCTTTTCTCTCTTCTTTATTGCCATGTTATAACCAGTATTAACTATCTCACTAGTTATGTTATGTATAACTAGCACACACGCACACACACAAACACACAATGCTATTGGTAGTGTGTGTGTGTGTGTGTGTGTGTGTGTGTGTGTGTGTGTGTGTGTGTGTGTGTGTGTGTGTGTGTGTGTGTGTGTGTGTGTGTGTGTGTGTGATGGGTAAGTTTAGGGGCAGTGTAAGGGGATAGAAAATACGGTTTGTACAGTATAAAAACCATTACGCCTATGGAGAGTCCCCACCTTTCACAAAAACAAACATGAGTTTGTGTGTGTGTGTGTGTGTGTGTGTGTGTGTGTGTGTGTGTGTGTGTGTGTGTGTGTGTGTGTGTGTGTGTGTGTGTGTGTGTTCGTGACTCTTTATCTCCACCCACTGCACGCCTCCACACTGTAAAATATTTTGGTTGTTTTTTGTTGGTTTAACTTAAAAAAGTAAGTTACCTGGTTGCCTTAAAATTTTGAGTTTATTGAAATTAAAAATTTGAGTTGATACAATGAAGGAAATTTTTTTAATAAATAGAAACTCAAAATATTATTGTATCTGAACCACATACAAATTTTGATAAATCATGAAAATAGCACTATTTGGCATGTTTCACTGCGTCATCAGAAATAAAACACACACAATTACCCAATATGCTTACAAAATCTTTGTCGAATCTCAAAAAATTGTCATTGTATTAACTCAAAATTTTAATTTCAGTGAACTCAAAATTTTAAGTCAACCAGGTAACTTTTTTTCTAAATATTTTTTTACAGTGCACGGACTCGGCTGTTTTCTGAAAGAATCGGTACAGTGTGTTAGTCTTTTATTAATATGATAAACTAAAGACTCTTCGGAGATATGAATGATCTATAGATACTCAAGCTTAACATAAGACTGACAGAAGCTGTGTGTGTGTTCTGTGCCCTTTAAACACATGCAGTCTATGCAGAAGAAGTGATTAATGCAAACACACGAGCAACAGAAATCCCTGCAGTTACAGACGCCGTCCAGGACGCCCAGAACAGATGCAATAGTACGCTACATTATTCAAAGCAGCTCGCAAACAAAACCATGATGAATGTTTTGCATCCACCGTGGTGTATATACACACACAACAAACACCTCTGAAATCTTTAACAATGCTTTACACACAGGCTTTTTCAATAGTCTCAGCACGGCCTGAGACACTGCATCAGACTCCATTGGCTGATAGCACAAGGCGCATGTGTGTGTGTGATCTTATAGGGTTTTGATTTATTTCATCGTTCCCCATGGTCTACGGAGCACTCAAAGAGCGTTAATGCCATGTATCGGGGCAGGAGCCATAAATCACACGCTCAGCTGAAGAGGAGCCGCTGATGTGGACAGTGAACCCTGAACCCCAGAGACCCTCAGTAGCTCCCCTGTGTGGTCTGAGAGAGAGAGAGAGAGAGAGAGAGAGAGAGAGAGAGAGAGAGAGAGAGAGAGACTTTTGACTTTTAACACCCTTTTCATTTACACCATTTTTCAAAACATTACAAACCTAATATACAAAACAACTAATGATGCACACAAGAAAATTACTAATTAAAAAACATATTTACAAACTCATTAATTGTTACTAAAGTCTCTCTCACACCCCACCTCATTTCAAAATAAGGTACATTATCAGTTTGTCTATAACTCAATAGCAACCCTAAATGCTACCAGTGATTTAAAAAGAGATAAAGAGTCTTAAATTAGGTCATGATCATAAGGTAAAGCAGCTCTGTTAATCATATCAGATACATTTAAGTGTGTTTAAAATTATGTTATGACGTTACTCTGTGCGTTCGCTCGGCGCTGCTGTGACATGTTCACACTGCTAAGAGAAAAGCGCTTCTGCAGAGTAAAACCGAGGGTAACGCAGATATGACGTGATTGACAGGCGACTCGCTCAGACGCTATACTGACACGTCCCGGCCCTTAGTTAAAATAGCAGTTTTCTCACAATTTACAAATAGTTGGAAACATTTGGGATATTGTAGGTACTCAACTGAACAAAATATATAACACTGGCCTAGTGGTTTTTGGATATTTTACTGCAAAAATACTACATAGTGCACCTTTAAAGAGAAGGTATGACTTCTGCTTATTCACACACTCCTGTAAGATACGATTCTCATATCTATAGAGTAGTATTGCATCCTTCATATCTCCGAAAAGTCTTTAGATTTATTATATTTATAAAAGAAATATAGGCTGTACCGAGTCTTTCCGGAAAAAAACCGAGCGCCTGGAGGCGTATTGAGTGGGCGGAGCTAAAGAATGACGATCGCGAACAAAGCGGTGACGTCCTCAAGCAACAGCAGGACGTCCGTCTCTGTGGTATGGACTGTATTTAGTGGCCTGTCAACATTTGTGTGTCTTTACGCGCAGTTTATGAGGACATGATTCGGTTTATGGACTATTGTATGCGACTAAACCTTAGCAGTAGCAAGCAAAACGGTTTTGCACGTCAGACTAGTGTAACGTTATACAGAGAACAGCAATGGAGTCCGTTAGCGCATTTGAATGACGAAGCACGCGATCGTGTCATTTACTGATGTTTACTCACGCGACGATAGCCGACAGCACAGACATTTGAAGCAGTTTAACTCACCGGCTGCTTCCAAAGCAGGACCGAACCTTTATCGCTGGGACCGCTCCGACAAAAACACACTTCTTGGAGTGTGGAGATCCACTTTGCGCTGCGACTGAAGCATTTCTGCGTTCAAATCGGTTCAAATGCAACGCTGCCTTCCCGGAATGCTGTGCTGAAGCGTTAAAGTCGCTTAATGTCAAAGTGGAGCGCGGCGCGGACTATAACGACATAAGTGTTCACGGACGACTGGATCTGCACCTGAGAGTGTGTATGGGCGTGCATTTCCTCTCTCGCTCTAGTCACGCGCGCGCACCCTACCGGGAGAAGAGCCCGTACGGCCCATACAAGGACCTTCCGCTCTAGTAACGTCAAGCCGACCCATACTCGAAAAAAACTCTCCTAAACTTGTGAGAAACCGGAAGGAGTATTTTTAACACAGAAATACTCCATCAAACGTCCAACATTAGTTTTTGAAACTTTGTCTATGTTTAGGATGGGAATCCAAGTCTTTAACAGTGTAAAGCTCAGTATGCAGGAAACAGCATTTCACCGCCCCTTTAAGCAAATGCAAATGTTGTGGGGAATATATAACTTTTTTAAAGGAAATGATAAACTGAGAGTTGACCTTTTTACTTTTATGTGTTTATTGTTTTATTTAATTTTTTATGTAGCTCTGTATTTATTTTTCCTTGGCACAACATGCTAATGAGGAGGTGTCAATAAAAAATCAGAAGGTGCTCTCTCTGCCACCATAGGCTGATGGCTCATACAGGGGGTTATGTAGGAATTTGTGGATTTATGTAGATTTTGAGGATGTATTAATTTATTTATTGTTTTCGCAGGTTTCATCCTCCTTTACGAATCCACAACAAATGAAAAGATTTTGAACTGAAAAGAGTTTGCGACAGCGCCAGCAATAAAACATGAATCAACATTAGCTTTGCTTTCAGAAAAGTGTTTAGTTTGCAAAGCATTAATTTTTTTTGTGCACTGACTAAAAATCTAATACATATGGCTGAATTAAATGCGTGTGTGTGCGCGTGTGTGCGTGTGTGTGTGTGTGTGTGTGCGTGTGTGTGCGTACGTGTGTGTGTGTGTGTGCGGCCTGGTAATCCCTACGTTATGGGGACAAAATGTCCCCACAAAGATGGCAATATCCGAAATCCTTGTCCTTGTGGGGACATTTTTAGGTCCCCATGAGGAAAACATCTTATAAATCACACAGGAGGAGTTTTTTTGAGAAAGTAAAAATGCAGAATGTTTCCTGTGATGGGTAGGTTTAGGGGCAGTGTGTGTGTGTGATGGGTAGGTTTAGGGGCAGTGTGTGTGTGTGATGGGTAGGTTTAGGGGCAGTGTGTGTGTGTGTGTGTGATGGGTAGGTTTAGGGGCAGTGTGTGTGTGTGTGTGATGGGTAGGTTTAGGGGCAGTGTGTGTGTGTGTGTGTGTGTGATGGGTAGGTTTAGGGGCTGTGTGTGTGTGTGTGATGGGTAGGTTTAGGGGCAGTGTGTGTGTGTGTGTGTGATGGGTAGGTTTAGGGGCAGTGTGTGTGTGTGTGTGATGGGTAGGTTTAGGGGCAGTGTGTGTGTGTGTGTGTGTGTGATGGGTAGGTTTAGGGGCTGTGTGTGTGTGTGTGATGGGTAGGTTTAGGGGCTGTGTGTGTGTGTGTGTGATGGGTAGGTTTAGGGGCAGTGTGTGTGTGTGTGATGGGTAGGTTTAGGGGCTGTGTGTGTGTGTGTGTGATGGGTAGGTTTAGGGGCAGTGTGTGTGTGTGTGTGATGGGTAGGTTTAGGGGCAGTGTGTGTGTGTGTGTGTGATGGGTAGGTTTAGGGGCAGTGTGTGTGTGTGTGTGTGATGGGTAGGTTTAGGGGCTGTGTGTGTGTGTGTGTGATGGGTAGGTTTAGGGGCAGTGTGTGTGTGTGTGTGATGGGTAGGTTTAGGGGCAGTGTGTGTGTGTGTGTGTGATGGGTAGGTTTAGGGGCTGTGTGTGTGTGTGTGATGGGTAGGTTTAGGGGCAGTGTGTGTGTGTGTGATGGGTAGGTTTAGGGGCAGTGTGTGTGTGTGTGTGTGTGATGGGTAGGTTTAGGGGCTGTGTGTGTGTGTGTGATGGGTAGGTTTAGGGGCAGTGTGTGTGTGTGTGTGTGATGGGTAGGTTTAGGGGCTGTGTGTGTGATGGGTAGGTTTAGGGGCTGTGTGTGTGATGGGTAGGTTTAGGGGCAGTGTGTGTGTGTGTGTGTGATGGGTAGGTTTAGGGGCTGTGTGTGTGATGGGTAGGTTTAGGGGCAGTGTGTGTGTGTGTGTGTGATGGGTAGGTTTAGGGGCTGTGTGTGTGATGGGTAGGTTTAGGGGCAGGGGCAGTGTAAGGGGATAGGATGTACAGTTTGTACAGTATGAAATCCATTACGCCTATGGAAAGTCCCCATAAAACATGGAAACACGACATGTGCGTGTGTGTGTGTGTGTGTGTGTGTGTGTGTGTGTGTGTGTGTGTGTGTGTGTGTGTGTGTGTGTGTGTGTGTGCGTGCGTGTGTGTGTTTAAAAGCTGGTCTAAAGTATAGTGTTCTAGACTCCATGAGCTTTAGAAATCGAGGTATCTCTCAGAAAGCAGCGCGGTTTTCTGCCCATTTGTTACTTTTACGACGCTCACTCCAAATCTGTTGAGGACTGCTTTCTACTTTTAGCTTGTGCTCGAGCACGCGCTCAGATCTCTCATTCACAGTGATATAAACCTGCTGAAGTCCAGAGAATCCATCTGTGAAACACATCAAACGAAGGTCCATGCGCTTCAGTCTTGTGAAGCTCAATATTTAAGTCAATGTTCTACCTGGTAAACAGATCAATAGGTCTCATTTCCCTGTGGTCGGTCTTTAATTAAATGGTGCCGTACATTAAAAGTGAAAAATAATGACTGTAAATGGATGTAGTCTGTCCTTGAAGGACTGTGAAGGTGATTTATTTAGTTTTAAATCTCCACGTGTCACAGAAAAACGATGACGGGAGTCTCAATGCTTCATAAAGCAGATTTCATCCTGACGATAACAATTTATTTGTGCTCGCAGAATCAGTCACTCGCCTCACAGTTGGTTTCATTAGCCGGTTACTAAGCTAATATTCATGTGAAAAAACGTCATATGTAAAAACATAAAACATTTTTTTTTCAGTGTTTAGTGACATTATAGCTATAATACCAACTATAATTAAAAATAAGTGCACTTAATTTTTTTGAATGTACACTTCAAACCATAAAACAATATTTTTAAAGCTGTACTTGCACATAATATATTAATTAAATGAAATAAAAGTGCACCTAATGAGAACACAACTTTCTTGACTTTCAACACTTTCATGACTTTTATCAATTTTATGACACTTTTTCTGGTATCACTTTACCGTTGTTACATTGTTGCATGTAGTTACTATAGTAATAACTTTACATTGTGCATAATTACATGCAACTAACTAACCAAATCAAACATGAATTATAACCACCATAGGAAGTGTTTGTATAGTTACTTAATATTACTCTTAAAAATATAATCACAGTGTAACAAAAAACTTTAAAGTAAAGTGTAACCCTGTTTCCTAACACACTTAAGTACACACTTTTAAAAAGTGCACTTTTTTGTAATGATGTTAAATTTAATATTTGAAAATATTGTGAAATACTTATAAAAGTGCATTATAAATCAAAAGTGCATGTGAAGCACCTGGTTATAATTGCATTATGCAGTATTACATTTAAAGTTAATATTTTCTTTAAATGTCCTAACTTGCAACGTCATCATTACAAATATATAATTACAAATATATTTAAATACATGCTGCAATAGAAATGTCGTTCAAGTATATTCTAGTTTACTCTAAATTACATATAAAGATGTACTTAAGTCCTAATTAAGTGAATCAAAAAAAGTTAAAAAGTGACACTTCAAATCATAAAAGTTCAAAAGTTCAAAAGTTAATGACAAGTTAATGACACTTCAAATAAATAAAAAAAATATTTTTTTATTTTAATTTTATTTTAATTTTTAATTTTTATTTTTATTTAATTTTTTTAAATAAAAAAGTTAATGACACTTCAAATCATAAAATAATATTTTAAAAAGCTATACTTTCAGATACCCTAATATGGTAACACTTTATAATAACTAGACAATTTGAAGCATTAGGGAAGCATTAGTACATAGTTAGTTCATCATTTATAAAGCATTAATAGACATTAATAGGCAGTTTATAAATACAGATATAAATGCTTTGTTCTTGATTTATAAGCATATCTAAATTGTGTTTAATAATTGTATTTTCATACTTAATAAATGATCAATTTATCATTCCTAAATTAAGTATTACATTATTTACAGAGCAGTTATTTAGTTGTCAGTGGTTCAAATGATCATTTAGAAAGTGTAAGTAAAGGGTTAATAAACTATTTAAATGTATTTTTATACATCAAATTATTTAGACATATATTAATGGTTACTCAGTGTGTTAAAAAATGCTTTATTAACATGTATTCCTACTGTACTTCATGATTAATTAATTTTACAAAGACTCAGATCTCTTCTGAACAGAAATAGGAAACAAACACAACACAGAGGAATATAGCACATAGGAATAGTTAATTCAAAATGCAAAAATAGAGACTGTACAACTAGTAAATTAATATCAAATTTAAATTATTTATCTATTCAATGTCATAGAAAATATTATTCCTGCAGACCACCAGAAACTATAACTGCCTTATGTAAAGTGTAAACTTTGCTGAATAAAAATGTACCAGTGGATTACACTGGATTACAGGAATGGCAAATACAACAAATACAATTATTATAATAAAATAATAAAATATTTTGCAGTGTCAAAACAGTACTGACTTTAGATGAGCTCACAGAAAGAGTTAACTGACAACTACTAAATGTTTTATAACTACCTGAACTAATCATGAACTACAGTAGGAATACATGTTAATAAAGCATTTATTAACACACGGAGTAACCATTACTATATGTCTAAATAGTAAGGTGTACAAATGTACATTTAAATAGTTTATTAACCCTTTACTTACACTTTCTAAATGATCATAGGAACCACTGACAACACCGAAATAACTGCTCTGTAAATAATGTAACACTTAATTTAGAAATGATAAATTAATATTTTATTAAGAATGAAAATACAATTATTCAACACATTATAGATATAATTATAAATCAAGAATAAAGCATTTATAGTTGTATTTATAAAGTGCCTATTAATGCTTTATAAATGATGAACTAACTATTTACTAATGCTTAATTAATGCTTCATAGCGTGAGTTATTATAAAGTGTTACCGTTATGGTTGTAATAACTATAAATTATCCATAATTACATGCAACTAACCATAAAGCTAACCCTATAGTATACATATAGTTACTAAACATTAAACTTGAAAAATATAAATACAGTGAAACAAAGACACCTTAAAATAAAGG